>NC_134402.1:119248707-119348707 GCF_038048845.1 Mixophyes fleayi
CCAAAGGTGCTGCTGTTTGTCCCTGAATTTAGCACCTCTGCTGTAGGAGTTAATCTCCTTACCTGATTAGTACCAGCACTTGTCTCACAGCTTCATATACCTGCCTTAATCTGTGTTCTGTGCAGTTCATCATTTATACGTAGCTGCTGCTTGTCTCTTGTTTATCCCTGTTCCAGTTTTACTCTACTGTTGTCTGATCTCCCATTGTTACCCTTTGCCTGATTAACGGATTATGCTTGGCTTGTGACCCTGACCTCTGCCTGGCTACTGGATTCTACTTGAACTATTGTTGCCCTGACCTCTGTCTTGTCACTGGACTCAGCTAGTCTGCCTTCTTCCCTGGACTACCTCGTGCCTCTGGCTATCTGGAATACTGATCCCGGCCTCCTTAGTCTGGAGCCTTGTGTCTCATGGCAATTGGGTTACTCAATATACTTGTTCCTGCATTTAAACTGTATTTGTCATTGCTTGGAACCTGTTGCTTCTGTGGACTATGCCTGTCATTCATCACACCTCTTCATATTTGTGTAATGGAGTATACCTGTTTATCCTGCTACCTGAAATCTGCATATTCCATGAACTGAATCCGTGTTCACATATTTTGCCCAAAGAGAGAGATGTCTCTGCGTGGAGGCATTGGGCTTAAGAATTTGAGAAAAGGGTGAGGTTACACTAAGGGTCAAACTTATCACCACCCTAAGTAAACTGAGGTCCCTGCTGGTGCAGGAGCTACACAATGAATGTTGTTGTTTTTTTTTTTGCTCTGCCAGATTATTATTTTAGTTTTAACTTTGAACAAAAATATTCTGTAACAGAAATGCAAAAATATTGTTTAGTTCTGCAAAGTCTCAGAGCTAGAAGAGTTCCATTTTGGAAATGACAATGATTTAAAAAAAAAACTTGTTTTTTATTGAACACTGTGACAAATACAGAAACAATAACACAGACATTCATATATAAAGAATATACATTTAAGATGCCAAGCAAGTAAGACATGGAAACAAAGCCAGAGTGTCAGGAGATCGCTATAAGGGACAATAAGTAGTAGGCCTGTGCCCCACAGACCATTAACAAATGTTGCCTATAGCTTATAAATACAGAGTATTTTCTATGACTATATATTTTAACATATTGGCATATTTCATTTATTGCTAAATTACAAACACAGAAAAAGGAACATGTCTCACATCGGATAATTTTTTTAGTCCCAAAAATGTCACTAAATGTATTCTGCTATTGTTACTACAAATGCACTTTCTGCCCTAAATTTGCTTTTAAAGGTCACAAAACTATCTTTGTTACAGATGTCGGGAACTGATTGGCAGGACTCTTTTAACTGCATGACAATTAATAAAAAAAAAAAGAATGATAAATACAAAAAACAATGCAGTTAAATCGGATTAAATATGATACACTATCATAGATATTATCACTATTTATAGCCATTAACTCCCAAAGCTGTCAACAAATACTTGATTTATACCATTTATGTTTTTATGCTGGAAAAAAGCCTAATTTACAATACATCTGTATTTGTTAAAATATATGTGTTTTTTACAAAAACACACAAAAATATGTTTTAATGATGATCGTTGAAGTCATTACTATTTGCCTATGGATATGTTAGGTAATTTGGCGGTTTGATCATTGAAGTTATTACTATTTGCCTATGGATATGTTAGGTAATCTAATCTGGCGGTTTTCGGAAAATGTCTTTGTCCAAAGCATCATGTGACCTTGTGACACTAGAGCAACACAACAATGAAAGTGATCAATCATCTTAAGAAAATATGAAAACTACAAATACACACAATAAAGTTTTTCTTAAAGGTTGAATCCCTTCCTTGATTATTAATTTAATTGGTCTATGAAAGGAAGAGGGTCAGGACACTTTACAAACACTTAAATATAAAATAGTAAAATAGTAGTAGCACAAAATCATTTTAATATCAGAAAAATGTTTTTGTTGTACAAATACACATGGTTGATTCTGAAGATTAAGTTAAAAGCAAAAAAAAATGTTTTAACTGCTCTGTGAAATGTGGTGCCCACACACAAATTATCCATTTGTGTCAAAATGAAAAATGTAATAAAAACAATCAATTGAAATCAAAGGAAACCATATGTGCATTCAATTTACAGTTGGTAAGCATTGTACTTCTCCATATTTAATTATCTTCTCTGCATTGTGTTATTATTGGTGATTAGTATTACTGATTAGATAAGGTCACCTGAAATGTTACTTAAACAGTAGCCCTGTGGCTGTTTTGCTGCATCACTAAAATATGAATTGCCAATGAAAACCTAAGTAAATAAAATACAAATAAAGAGTACACAAGAAGCTGTCGACATATACAGCACATGTGGCCTATACAAAATACTATTTTTTATTATATAATCTTGATACCTGGTGATTCTTGGCCACATTACACCACTGAAGCAAAGTCCTTATCAACATGCAAAACAAATGCTAGCAAACTATGAACTCATAATTTATATATTATGTGACAATGTCGCTGGTACAGTATGTGATGACAGGTGTATTTCACCCAGGTTCCCAACCTACTGCTTTTGAAACTCCAGGAGAAATGTGTGTTTGTGGTGGCTGTGAGCTGCTGTAGGATCATAGGCTTGTGGAAAAGCCAGAAAAGTGTCCTGGGGTTAGGCCTGTAAACGGGTCTTCCAGGAGTTGCACTAAATCATGCTGGTAAAGGGCTGCTGCTCAGCTTAGTCAGTCTCTCACTGCCTGGGGACTAAGGCTGGTTAGTCTCTATGAGAGAAAAGCCTGATAGTTGCCTATGATTGAACTGTGCTGATACTTCTTATGTTTTACTTTAGTTTTGTAAGGATGTCCCCAGCTCCTGTGCCCGAGAAGCGGGCGTAGATGCCCGCCATCGCCGTGTCCCTGGAGGGACAGAAGAGGTCCCCAGCTCCGGTGCCCAGCAAGAGGGTAAAGAAGGAAGAAAGAAGTGACTTACCCGTACAGCGCTCCAGCGGCGGTAAGTATGTCTTCCTTCCTGCAGCCACTGTTAGTTAGTTAGGCAGGGGGCATGAGAGCCCCAGGTGCAAGGGAACAAGGCCCTTAGGTAGTTAGTGGCCTAGATGCCATAGGAAGGCCACAGGGCCTGTGTAGGGGCTGGTAGCCCGTAGGCTTTAAAGGGCACAAGGCCCTCAGTTAATCAGGGAGGCCACAGGCCTCAGTAGGCAGGGGCTAGTACCCCTAGGTAGCAAGGCACAAGGCCCTAGTTAGTGGGCTCAGAGCCCTGAGTTAGAGAGGGGGCTGAGGCCCATTAATCAGAGCGCAAGGCTCTGTGTGTAGCTCGGCAGAGGCCCATGGTGCGAAGGGCAGACGGCCCTGGTGGTGGTGTGGTAGAGGCGTGAGAGCCTCGTGAGTGTAGGTGCGGTCCTGTGTGAGGTGAGCACACGGAGTTAGGAGGTACAGTAGAGCGAGGCTCCTGTGGTGCTGTAGCAACCGGCTGGTTGGCTAGCAGTGGTGTGCTCTGGTAAGTAGCGTGCAAAGTACTGTATACTGCATTTATTTTGTCTGTGCAGCAAGTATTGTTTGTATTACTGTATTTTGGGGTGTGCTACATAACTGTGTCCAGGGGCAAGACGTCAGGCCCCCATTAAAGGTAGGCTCTTGTTCCTGTGTTGTTCTGTGCTAACCCGTGCTGTGGGGGACAAGTGTAGCTACCAGCGTACACATAGTCAGGGGAGAACACACGTAGTTTTCCCGTCCCTTAGGTCCCCGGGGTCACACTGGTTCCCAGAGGGGGAGGCTAAGTGAGTTCGTGGCAGTGCAGCACACCTTAAGGCAGTTCCAGGAGCGGCCCGTGGTTCTGGTTGAGGGTCTCCAAGGCCGGTTCCGTGCAGGTGGACCTGGTGCTCCGGACATAAGGACACGTGTGAGATACCCGAGTACAGGCAGTCGGGCGGTTCAGTTTCGATCGGCTGTTCCGTGCGGCAGTCGGCCCACGGGTTAGTGGGCTGTTCCACTGAGCCTTAGCCGGGCTTGAAGCAACCGGTCCTTAGGGTCCGTGGGTGACCCCATAGTGAGGAGACAGTCTCCTTGGTTAGACCTGGGTGAGGGGGTTAGGAACCGCCCTCCGGTATAGTCCGTGAACACCGGCTGGTGTTCCCCATAGTGGTAAGTGAGCAGTTCCGTTAGTGCACCACACCTAGGTAGACATAGTTGTTTGACGTAGTTGCGTTGCCGACCATTAGAGTGTTGTTAGGGTCGGGTCACTGTTGTAGTCAGTTTAAGTTTGTGGGTGCCATCTTCGTCTCACTGAGAGCGTAGAGGGAGGCTGTGTGTTCTTGTCATCCGCAGGAGTCGGGAAGGTGCAGGAGAACCGGATCGGAAGCGGGAGTGTCCCGGTGAGTATCACGCTCGATTCCCCCTTTCGGTTAGGCCCTCACTGGCAGGTGTGTGAGGTACTTGAGGCGGGATTAGTCCTCGGACTAGTCTTGGTCTTATGTGCCTGTAGTCCCCCGCGTCCTGGCAAGAGCAAAGTGAAGAGGCGGCAAGTGAGCTTGGACTGACCGTGTCTTCGTTCTTTGCCGTATTCTCGGACAGCCCTTACCTGGTAGGCACGGCCGTAATCTCTGTCTCTTTCGTGGAGGGACGTGGTTGGAGGTGACAAGGGTTGCGGCTGCGGATCTGCTGGTATCGGATCGCAGCTGGGATATCGGAGGCGGACTGGAGGTGATCATCGTTTATATGGTAAGTTTGTTTGTGTTGCGTCAGTCCCTGTTTCTTCGCAGGGGGGCGCTACAGTTTATTAACCAGGAGTGACAAATGTTTAGCTAGAGCGCAAGGTGTTTATTTTGAATTTTTATATTATTTCACTGCTTAATAAAACTGGCTGAGGCCAGTTGTACCGAAGACCCTGAACTTATGACTTTATTGCTGATGTTCACTAACATCTACCCCAGGAGATGGTACTTGTTCCCCTTACGCAGTCACAATTAACACAGCTTTAACAATACATTGTTTCACATACCCTAAAGAGAGAGAGAGCAATGAACTCATTGTCAGCCATAAATACATTCCAGAAGTTTAAATACTAATTAGAAGCCAAGAGACACAAAAATATAATTCACCCCAGAGACCCAACAAAGGGAAAATACATTCATAACGAATTAATGCAAAACAAAATGAAACTAATCTCATATAGTGCAAAAAATCTTGTCGAAAAGTACCTCCTTTATACATGTAAAGTAGTAATGTCATAATACACACTGTCGAAGTCGTATAATTGGATGAACGAAAAGTATATTGGTTAATATTGTTTTATCGTGTGATTGCACTCAGCATGCCACGCTACACGGGGCATGATGCTATGACACGGTAAAATACGCACACACTCGCACTACAACATTTGGTTATTTAATATTTCTCTATTTATTAAAGGTTCCAATCCACATTCATTTATTTGTAAAATGTATAAGATTCTATATTTATTTATATATAATACTGTAGTAAAGGTTTTTATGGTTCAGGTGTTTTAAAAGATAAAGAGTTTGGTCTCATATTAAAGCTTATTTCACCAGCATTAACCCGGTGTGGACGGAATAGCGATCACATCTAGCGATCGCAAGATACAAGCAATATGAGATTAATGCTCTTAAATACTTTTATGTGGGTCAGTTTGAACTGGTCATTCAGAGTCAAATCATGGGAACAATAGGGTGGGGGGTGTTCCCCTCACCCTCTGTAAGGATCAAATGAACTGACTTATGACTTGCAAGGAGCTGGAATGCCATTAACCCCCGGACCAATGAAGAACTTACTAAGTGTTAGCTGGACAAGTATATACAAGCATGTTGGCTTTTGTTAGTTCCTTTTTGGAAACTGGAAATGTGACCGCATGGGCTGCAGTCATTGAACCTGAATGAAACCTATAAGGAAGATGTAATGTATTCGGTGTTTTTATACTTTCCTTATTTAATGTAACATCTTTAATAGGTATCATGTATCGGCTATATTGTACTGTATTGTACTTATTTATTGAACTGCTAAACAAATTGCTTTTGCTAAATAAATTGCTTGTGCTTCGGAACCACACAATACAATCGCTTGGGCAATGCTTATTTAAAAACTATAAAATTACTTTAATAACACACATTAGAAAAAGGACATCTATTGTCACCACTGGGCAATCTGAATATATTTAGCACAATAGAAATATAACGTATTGGTTCAAATTTGTATCAAAACATTTAAGCTTGCAACTCAATTTCAAGGGTCCTCACTTTTCTGTGAATTCCTGCACGCACACCTAAGCTTAAGACATCACTGAAATTCAGTGAAAATTATGTGCACTCACCTCACTACATAGAATGTTAAAATGTGACCAGAAGGTTTGTTTTCAAATCACACTTACATACCCCTTAATAGGCTGGCGAAACAGCAATCAGGACAACATTGTGAATTATAAGTAAACAAAATAGAAAATAAAGAAGCCCACAGTCAGCCTCACCTGCATTTTAAGGGTACCAGCTGCATGACAATATAAATGCACTATATGAATACAAAAAGAACAATTGTTGCTAGAGCTTGTCCTTACCAGTAAAAATCTAAATATATCTAGCACAATAGAAATATGAGGTATTGGTTCATGTTTGCATCAAAACATTTAAGCTATGCTGTGTTACAGGCATAAATAATTTCTCAAAATATGTTTTGATCAAAATTGAAAGCAACAGATGCACATTAGAGACTTGAGAAAACATTTGTAAAGATATCACGATTCTAGCTATACAGATTCACACTGATATATTGGAGCCAGATATAGGATAATGGAAATAAAAGAATATTAGAATTCACAGAAGTTTTTGCAACTGTATAAAAGCATGAGGCTACTGTATGTTTATATATTGAAGCATGGAAGTTTAAGGTGATATCTTATGTTGTTATTTCGTAGTTACGTTGTGCTTTATAATGCAATAGTAGAAGTTTTTGAAAAAGTGACATTTTAGCCAGCTTATGAAATTATTGAACTGATCCATCTACTGGGTACTGACTATTTCTATCATACAAATAGACATCGCACAGATCTCTGGTAGAAATCAACAGCAATTTATCAATTAATCAATCAGGAGGTCCCAACGCAGTGATTGGTAAATGGCTATCCATAAGAGTGCTGACAGTCATCTATTGAGTAAAATGGCTTTCCTGCACAGTCAAACATCAACACCACTATGGCTAGTGACAGCATGAGACTGCAGTAGAGGTGAGTAATTAAATTGGTGCCCGCAGTGTATGGCCACGAGAGAACTGGAATCTGTATTGCAATGTTACCAAAGATTTTGTATGTTTACATTGTACAGCCACCAGAGGTTTAGAGGTCTGCATTGTATAGTGGCCTCCAGAATTAGTTTGTATAGTATTCATTGATATGCAGTCTGTTTTGTATAGTGTTCACTGGGATAGTCTCTCTTTTGTTTATCTGCCACTAGTGACATGAGGAAGGCAGTTGGAGTAAGCTGTACACTGGCTCTTAGCCCAAGCTCCCACTTTTCCTTATTCTCACAAATATAACACTTTGGATATTTCTAAATACTGTTGGAAAACAATGAGGATCAACTTCTTACCGAAAAACAAGGCTGTTTATGGATTTACAAAACTACCATCTCTGTCCAGCTGTGGGACCCACAGAGTTCAACTGTCATTGCTGTTTCAACATCTGTCCAGTTACTCACAGAGCTCAATTGTGTTTGTCATTACCATCTCTGTTTGGCTGCTGGATACTCTACACCCAACTGTCAGCATCCTCCTGGACAGAGTGGCAGAAACTGCCTACTCCATTACCATCAGCCAGGGGGTGGTAAAGTATTCTTCACTTCTTCCATTAGCCCCACACAATTTGGATCAATTGTTACTTTTTACTCTCTCACTACCTACCTTAGCTAATACACATTCATTCACATCACTCCATCATGCACCTACTCAATTTACAGACTCTCCTATTTACTGCCACATACTTCTCTCCAAACTCCTCTTCTTTCTCCATTATCCTATTTCTCCCTCCCCTATTATGATTTCCCCTTCACTACTTCCCTCCTCACTAGTCTGTAAACATTGTACACACAACTGTTTTGTCTCCTGCACCCACCTCACTCACTAGCCTACATAAATAGAAGTAAACCTCACACCCACAAATACTACTCACATGTCCTCTTTTTCACCCTGCTCCTTCTCATGGCTGCTGGTGATATATCACCTAACCCTGGGCCCCGTACAATCCCCATTATCTGCTCACGCTCCTCCCACCACCCCAAACTTTTCCATCCATCCCGTACTTCCAATCCAGCCAAACGTATCCACATTTCTCCACTATCCTCTCTTCCTTCTCTTGTGCACTATGAAACGCCACATCTGTTTGTAACAAAATTGCATCCATCCATGATCTATTCATTTCTAAATCCCTCAACATCAGCTCTCTCCTATGGGGGACTCTCCCTCAGTCTGAGACTGACAAGGTAATGGAGTAGGCACTCTATTTTCTCAAAGCTCCATTTTCCATGTCATACCATTTAAACCCTCCCTCTCATTCTTCCTTTGAAGTCCACAAAATGCGTCTATTTTATCCTATCCACCTTCGTGTTGCTGTTGTTTATCGCCCCCCCAGGTCCAGTTTCCCAATTACTTAACAACTTTACGGTCTGGCTCACTTATTTCCTATCCTTTGTCCTGCCTAGACTCATACTAGGCATTTTCAATTTTCCCATTAATAATCCCAATGTCTTCTTTGCCACCTTCAACTCACTTCTTTGCCCACCTGCACCTCCTCATCCTCACTCACTGCCAATGATTTTGACTCCCATTTCAAAGACAAGACACCATTCGACAAGATATTTCTTCATGCCAAATTCCACTCAGTACATTCACTCTAACCACCTTTACCTCCACTCCCCAATCCACCCTTAATTCATTCTCTCCAATAACTAAAGACGAAGTCTCTGCACTAATTTTATCATCTCACCCTACAACTTGTCCACTTGACCCTATTCCCTCCCAACTTTTCCGCTCCCTCTCCTTTACTGCATGCTCACCTCTAACTCACCTCTTCAACTTGTCTCTCTCCACTGGCACATTTCCATCCTCCTTTAAACATGAGCTCATCTCACCTATTCTAACGAAACCATCCCCTCCCCTTTGCCTCCAAACTACTTGAGCAATTAGTGTACAAACATCTGTCTAACTTTCTCTCCTCTCATTCCATTCTCGACTCTCTGCAATCAGGCTTCTGCCCCCAACATTCCACTGAAACTGCTTTCACAAATGTGACCAATGATTTACTTACTTCAAAATCTAAGGGTAATTTCTCCATACTCGTGCTTTTCGACCTCTCTGCTGCTTTTGATGCTGTAGATCACCCTCTTCTCCTACACACCCTTCACTCCATTGGCTTTCGTGACACAGTTTCTTTCCTGTTCACTTTCTACCTATCAAACCGCTACTTTAGTGTTTCTACCTCTGGCACATCCTCCCCTCTGCTCCCACTATCTGTTGGGGTCCCACAAGGCTCTGTTCTTGGCCATTTACTTTTTTCATTGTACACCTCTTCTCTTGGGGCACTCATTCAGCCTCCAATACCACCTCTACACTGATTACACCCAAATCTATATCTCTTCCCCTGACCTCTCTTCTTCTGTACTATCTTGTGTAACCAACTGTCTTTCTGCTATCTCCACATGGATGTCCCAATGCTACCTAAAGCTCAACATGTCCAAAACAGAGCTTATTATCTTCCTTCCTGCCAGAGTCACCACCTGCCCTCAAATTTCCCTCACTGTCAATAACACCACAATTTCCTCAGTCTCCCAAGCCTGCTGCATTGGTGTCACACTTGGCTCTGCCCTCTGCTTTATTCCTCATATCTAGACTCTTTTCCAGTCCTGTCGAATACACCTTAAAAACATTGCCAGAATCTTTTCTTACTCAACATGCTACTACAACCCTTATCCATTCTCTCATCATCTCCCGTCTTGACTATTGCAACCTCCTGCTATCTGGCATTTCTGACACCCATATATCCACACTTCAATCCATCCTAAATTCTGTTGTAAGACTGCTCTTCCTCTCTCACTGCTCCACATCTGCTGCCCCACTTTGCCCATCCCTACACTGGCTCCCTGTGTCCTCCAGAATTAAATTCAAATTACTCACCCTTACCTACAAATTCCTCAACAATACCCCTGCATATATCTCAAATCTAATATCAAAATACTCTCCCTCCCGCCCTCTTAGATCTACCTCTGACCTTCATTTCTCCAATAACCACCTCTCACTACTCCCTACAATATTTCTCCTGTGCTGCTCCCCACTTATGGAATTTGCAACCAAGCTCAATCAGACATTCCCACAGCCTTCAAATCTTTAGAAGCTCTTTGAAAACCCATCTCTTTTTTACAAGTGACCTTTTCCTCGATAACACTATTGCTACCCTCACAACTATCCCCACACTAGCTCCTCTTATTTCAGCTGTGCCCTCTTCTATTTAGAATGTAAGCTCATTAATGAGCAGGGTCCTTCATACCCTTTGCATTTATTTTGTCTACCTTGTATGTCCCTGTTTTATGTTTGTACTGTTTCCCTCCTGTACAGCGCTGCGGAGCATTAGATAGAAGGTGGGTCAGAAACAGATGCACAACAAAAGTCGGGACATCAAGCCCCTTAGTAATTTATTGCTAAAATACCAGCAAACCCGCTTCCCAATCCTCAAAAGTCCCCAACCCTTTGGCAGTGTGGCTGGAGATAAGTGGATGTGAGCAGTAGATACGGGGCTGTACTAGTCAAAAGCATGGCCTAAAATATCATGATTTTCATTGTTGGGAGGTATGGTACTAAATTGTAAGCTCTCTAATGACCAGGGCCCTCCCTACTCTTTGTTTTCGCTTCTGCATTTATTTTTTTCTACATTGTTAGTCCCTTTTATTACGTATGTTCTGTTTTCCCCACTATCTAGTGCTCCATTGGTGCTGCATTGTTAAAATTCATAATAATAATGTGGATTAGGATTCATTTTAGTGCACTATATAAGACTGGAGATTTGCCAGTGCTACCAGCAACCTGTAGTTCTGCACAGATGGGGTACAATAAGCCCTTCTGATATTATGTAAATAATAATTATCACAATCTATTTCTAGAGTACTAATATGGCCATGACCAGAATCATGATAAAAACATTACTTGCATACTAACAGACAAAAGAAACCCAAATGAAAGGTAAAGAGGATTGTAAAGGAACTCTGTGGGACAAAGGATATTGTGGGTTGTGTGTCTGTAGCAACCGCATTATACCTTTCTGTTAGGATTTTCATTACTGAAGAACCACCATGTACTATCAAGTTCATACATACTGACTAGGATACAGGACTAAATATAAGATTCATTTAGGAGTCAGGCAGAGATTTCATTGTTGGGTAGAGGCTGGTCAGCAATGGGAACAATTATCAGCACAGGCTGCTGGATTTAGTGGCCAGTACAAGCAGAGTTTGGCAAGATGTACATGAATAATAAAAGACAGCCACAGTAAAGAAAGAGAAAAAAGGGGCTTTTCAAGGGAGTAATTTTTCCTGTGAGTTCAGGTTAGCTTGAGTCATATTAAGGCTTGTACACATGGGCATGTACCTCCTGATCAGTGTGCAGCTCCCCCTTTAGCTTTGGATGTACTGTATACAATCTACTCTTCTTACCTTCTTTCCTTACGCAGTGGCTATGATTCAGCTTATGGGCCATGGGTGGGGTTCCCACCACCACAGGTCGACACGGAAACTCCTTGAACCCAACAACAAGTTGCACTATTTTCACTAAAGGCTGACACAAGTTTGGGGGGGGGGGTAAAAAAAAACCAATATGGTATATTTATTAATGGAATCTAAACTAAGGCAATGATTTTTAGGAAACATGTATTTGGAAGGGGTCGGGGATACAGATATTGTGGCAATACAGATAAATAGGTTGTTAAATAATAAGAACAGTACTCAGAATACAGTTTATTAACAGATGCCTAAATAAACTGAACCGTGATTACACCCAATCCAAACATTCATATACTCAAATCATAGTAGACTCCTGTCTAGAGAAATTATAAATATATAAAAATAAGTGTTCAAACAGTCTCTGAGGTACAGTAGAGTGGATAAACAGGGTTACTTGGTGGAATGCGTAGCATTGGAGACCCCACTGTTTAATAAGTGTTCAGTGATTTGCCAGCGATAATATAAAACATGTATATAGAACTGATGGTAATGCCACAGGATTATTTGTCCTCTGTCACAAAGATGCAACCACTTTATATTCTGAAGCCCCCCCAATAATCTGCTCTGTTGCTCTCTGCAGTGATTATTATGAAAACGGTGCCTCCACACACATCTACTTCTGTTAGAATTGTTTACTTTAAAATGGTGCCTCAGCGCACATTTGTCTTTCTCAGTAGTGTTTACATTTAAAAGAGTTCCTCAGCGCACATTTCTGTCTCTCAATAGGGTTTACTTTTAAAATGGTGCCTCAGCACACATATAATTCTGTCAGTGGTGTTTACTTTTAAAATGGTGCCTCAGCACACTGCTTCTTACAGCAGTGTTTACTTTTAAAATGATGCCTTAGCTCACAGATAATTCTGTCTTACTCATGTATCCTGGACTCAGTTATCTAGAACACTCAACATCAGTCTTGTCAAAATATATCTCATTCATTCCCATCTGTTGGCTGTTTATATCTCGTCTGACTGCTGACCACTTCATTTGCCTCTTCTCCCAAAAGCCTCTCAACTGCCACTCTCAACTGACTCTTTCCATTGCCACTCTCAATTGCTTTTGTTGTGATCAGTTAAGATAAGCTGATCCAATTTCTGTTGCTAATCAATGATTGTGTCTCTTCTCTCTGACAGAGAGAAGCCCCAGGCTGCAAGGGTTGAAATTGAGGTCTGGCAATTGTTTGCAATTATTAATGCACTACAACTGCTCCTATCAGAGCCCATGGGTACATGTGATTACTACTTGATAAATACAGAATAACCAGTTAGGCTCACTGATCCCTATAATGAATGTGCCGCATCAACATTCATAGTTGAAACTGACCATGGATGCAAGACAATGGGACATGTTCCATTCATTGTCCATACATATTTTACTATGAAGGCTTGTATGTTCTGTGAGTAACTTTCTTATATGTATCCATTAACAATATTCTAGATGTCAGTTATCACTTCACCATATTGTGTTTTATTGAATGTTACAATGGATCAACATTTCACCTTGGCACAATCCAATATTGGACGGTACTTAGTTAAAATGTTAACTAGACAGGTTACAATAAATTAAATCATCTTTCTTCCAATCTTCATAGATGTTCATCTGTCCTTTGTGAATTTATGGAAGTGAAAAGGTTTGGGGAGTGAATTTTGTATTTATTTATAATTGCATATAATCATAAAAGGTAATTATGATCTTTCATCAGGCAGAGAATATCTGATATGCAACATTCCAATTTTAACTGTATGATATGCAAACTTTTTTTTAACTTTGTGGTTTTGTTTAATTAGAAGTTTTGAACCTTAGTACTAATATTTGCCCTTGAAGTTGACATCCTTCATAGCTTAATTCCATGTCCTTGATATACAACTGAACACTGCTAGTCGGTGTGACGTTATTAAATGCATGAGGTCCTCCTGATTTTACCATTACCAGCACTAGGTACTAGGTATTCCAGCACGTGTCCTGGCACCCAGGGCCCGCTGGAATATGTAGTGCACCAAAGAAAAATGTAAATCAAACACGCACACCACTGTAACAATTACTTTAATTGTAATAAAATCATAAAACTAAACTAGCTCTAGAGGGCTCCCAGGACAAAGTGAGCTCTTAGCCGCACTGGTTTTATTTATAGCATGGGGATTTCCCACGGCTTGAACTTTGCGCCAGGAGTTCTTTAGAGCTAGTTTAACGACGCAAATCAGGGTTTTTGTTTTGACAAGCAAGGATCCTTAAGATCTATGAAAACCTCTGGATATAGGGGAGTAATAAAGATGATAAATGAGGGTTTGTTTAAGGGTGTTTTTATTTCAATTAAAGTAATATGTACAGAGGTATGTGTGTTTTACTTACATTTTTCTTTTGTGCAGTACAGGTCCCAGCGGGCCTTGGGTGCCATGGAATGTTGGCACTTATGGTTCTCCAAGTGCCAACATGCCCTGGCAGTCATGGTATGCTGATGCAGGATGTACCACAAATGCCAGCATGCCCAGACAGTTAATGGCAGCCTGATCATGCTGAAGCATGTACTGCACCAGGGACAAATGTTTTTTTTTTACATTAATTAAATTACTATTACCCAACACCTATCACCCAAGGGTTTTGTAAGAGCCCTAGCTTTCAGCATGGGGCTGAGTACCCCTGGGGGGTCCACATTTTTTTTTATTCAGACCCAATCTCACTAGGAAGTCCAGCCCTGTGCTGACTAGCCTGGGACTGGTTTGTCATTATGGCAGCCCAGACTGCGGGTTCCCTTACTATAATGTCACCAGCCCCAGATGGCAAAGTCTAGTGCTGGTAATAGTAAAATGGGGGGTACCCACCCAATTTTGGTTGAACCAGCCTAGGCTATCAGCACTAAAGTTGGATAAGCTGTTTTTTTTAATAGTTACTTCCGTTTATTTTTGTTTTTTACTGTATTGCCGGTGGTATTGCTGGTTAAATCTAATTCATTGTGAAGGTCAATTTTACAATCTGTCGACATTCACAAAGTCGACATTTTATCCCTGTCGACTTAATGAATGTGTCGACACTCTGAATGTCAACATTATGGTGTCAACATTCTGAATGTCAATGTTACGGACTTACCTTATCCCCGCCGCTCCGTCCAGCCGCACTTCCGCATTCAGGACCATGTGACCGCACCTGGAGGCGGTCACATGACCACAACCTAGAGGCGGGGATTTTGAATCCCCTTCTGTATAAAAACCTCACTCTGACACTCGCTGAGTGTCAGAGCAACACTTACCTGTTCCTGGCTCCTGCTCTTCGTGGATTGCAGTGTCTTCCTGTTTCCTGTGTCTCCTGTGTGCTGATCTCTGCCTGTTTGACTTCCCTGGCTCTCTATTCCCTGTGTACCGACCCGGCTTGCTGACCATTCTCCTATTCTTGTGACCCGTGTACCGAACCTGGCTTGTTGACTCCGAGTTGCCTTCTGATTCTGCCTGACTCCATTCCTGTGTACCGAACCGGCTTGTTGACTCCGCTACCACCGCTTCACTCCGCTGTACTACATCTTGAGGCGAACCTGGGGACCGCGACCTGCGACTCCTGGCAGCGAAGCCCACCCCGCCTTGCGGCGGTTCTTGGTGAACACCGGGGAGATCGTTAGACTCCGCACCTCAGGTAAGCCAGCGCTAATCAAGATTAGTAATATAGTATCCAGAATCTGTTACAGTTTGCTCTGACCATGGATACCACAGCTAAAGATCTGTTGGAGCATTTAGTAGGAAGGATGGATAAACAAGAAGCTAACCAAGAGCAACTTTTAAAATTCCTAAATAGTCTATCCACTCGCTTGGATGTTGTCCAGAACACCCTAGTGGCTGGTGGATCACCTGGGCCGGCAGTGGCCCCTGTACCTCAGGCCGCAGCAGCAGCTTCTTCCTCGCAGCTACGGTTACCTAACCCACCTAAGTTCGATGGAGACCCTAAAAATTGCAGAGGATTTTTAAATCAATGCTCCATACAATTCGAGCTTCTACCTGGGAACTTCCCCTCCGGAAAAACGAAAGTGGCCTATGTGATTTCGTTATTGTCCGGTCAAGCTTTAGCATGGGCTTCCCCCTTGTGGGAGAGGGACGACCCCATTCTACATAACTTCAACCTCTTCTTGTCCACCTTCAAGAAAATATTTGATGAGCCAGGAAGGGTGTCCAATGCCGCTTCCGGCTTACTACGTCTCCGCCAGGGAAACCAGTCTGTGGGGCAGTATGCGGTCCTCTTCAGAACCATGGCCTCTGAACTTCGCTGGAACGATGAGGCTCTAGTAGCTACATTCTGGCAGGGCCTTTCAGACCGAATCAAAGACGAGTTGGTATCCCAGGAACTCCCTACGTCTTTGGACGACATTATCTCCCTCTGTGTCAAAGTTGATTTGCGTTTCAAGGAACGTAATTCTGAGAAGGAACAGTCGCGGCGTAGCATGATTCGCTTGGCCCCCAACTTCCAAACCCCTGTTCTTCCCCCTGAAGAGCCCATGCAACTTGGGAGGACCCGCTTATCAGCCGAAGAGAGGGAGAGGAGATTTCGGAACAAGCTGTGTTTATATTGTGGAGAGAGTGGCCATCTTCTGAGTTCTTGTCCCAAACGCTCGGGAAACGACAGGGCCTAACGAGTTCTGGAGCTGTGTCGTTGGGCCTCTTTTCTCAGTGTCAGTCAGTTCCCAATAGTAATGATTGCCTGTCTATTCCCATTTCCCTTCAGTTAGGACAAAAGACCTTCCCGCAGTCGGCTCTTCTAGATTCCGGAGCCGCAGGAAATTTCATTTCTGCCACAGTAGTTAAACAATTCGCTATTCCCACACAAGCCTTGGAACAACCCATCTCTCTGATGGCCATTGATGGGGGAAGAATCCCTGAGGGGTCCATCCTGGTACGCACTATTCCTCTTCTACTTCAGATAGGA
This sequence comes from Mixophyes fleayi, assembly GCF_038048845.1. Lineage (NCBI taxonomy): Eukaryota > Metazoa > Chordata > Amphibia > Anura > Limnodynastidae > Mixophyes > Mixophyes fleayi. The sequence continues at coordinate 119,265,376 of NC_134402.1, forward strand.
GCCCTTCATCGGGAGAAGATTTCTTTTCTAGTAATACAAAGATCTACCAACCCAGTCATCCTAGGACTTCCTTGGTTTCGTGCCCACTCTCCCACCTTGGACTGGAAATCTGGTCACATATTGTCCTGGGGACAGTCCTGCTTCTCTCGTTGCCTACAGAGAGTGGTTCCCCCGAATAGTCCCAGACGTACCCAAGAATTTCCTGTGACTCTCCTGCCTGAGCCATACCAAACCTTCTCTGATGTTTTCTGTCAACAAGAGGCCACTAGACTTCCCCCTCACAGAATCTGGGACTGTGGCATTGATCTGATACCTGGTAAACCCATTCCCAGGGGCCCTGTTTACCCCCTTTCCCTCCCGGAATCTAAGGCTATGGAGGAGTACATCCAAGAAAATCTAAACAGGGGCTTCATCCGCAAGTCTGCCTCCCCAGCTGGGGCTGGCTTCTTCTTCGTAAAAAAGAAAGATGGGGGCCTCCGCCCTTGCATTGATTACAGAGGCCTGAATGCCATTACCGTTAAAAATCGGTATCCACTGCCACTGATTTCTGAACTATTTGACCGGATCAAGGGTGCCACCATCTTTTCTAAACTTGACCTCAGAGGAGCGTATAACCTTATACGCATTAAGGAGGGGGATGAATGGAAGACGGCGTTTAACACCCGAGACGGCCACTTTGAATATCTGGTCATGCCTTTCGGGCTATGCAATGCCCCAGCCATATTTCAGAGCTTTATGAATGAGCTGTTTCAAGACCTCTTGTACCAATCTGTAGTCATCTACTTGGACGACATTCTCATCTTTTCTCAAGATCTAGCATCTCATCGTACTCATGTATTGGAGGTCCTCTCTCGTATCCGAAGAAATCAGTTATTTTGCAAATTAGAGAAATGCACCTTCGAGCAGAGACAAATTCCCTTCCTGGGATATATTATTTCGGGCACCGGTCTACAGATGGATCCCACAAAATTGAAAGCCATACTTGACTGGCCCCAACCTTCAGGCCTTAAAGCCACTCAACGCTTCCTAGGATTCTCCAACTATTATCGTCAATTTATCAAGGGGTACTCCTCTCTCGTGGCTCCCATCACAGCATTGACCCGCAAATCTGCTGATGCTGGTATTTGGTCCTCTGAGGCTATCCAAGCCTTTATATTATTAAAGTCTCTCTTTTCATCCGCACCCATTCTTCAACAGCCAGATTGTTCTCGTCCCTTTGTCCTGGAGGTAGATGCCTCTTCTGTTGGCACAGGAGCCGTACTATCACAGCGAGGTCCTTCTGGAAAACTTCATCCCTGCGGATTCTTTTCCCGTCGCTTTTTACCTGCTGAGAGGAATTATGGGATTGGCGACAAAGAGCTCCTGGCCATCAAATTGGCTCTCTCCGAATGGAGACATTTACTAGAAGGAGCGCAATTCCCTATCACCATATATACCGACCATAAGAATTTGCTTTACTTACGCACTGCCCGATGTCTAAATCCTCGTCAAGCAAGGTGGTCCTTATTCTTCTCACGCTTTGATTTCAACATCACTTTTCACTCAGGATCTAAGAACACGAAGGCAGACGCCTTATCTCGCTCTTTTGATCCAGCTGACATGGAATCCTCGGAAGATAAGAAATTCATTGTAAATCCATGTCAAGTATTGGCAGCTACACACCTGAAAAAGGGTTGTCCTCCAGGCAAAACATTCATCTTGCCACATCTACGCACCCGGCTCCTTCACTGGGCTCATCACTCACTCTTCTCTGGGCATGCCGGCATTCGCAAGACCTGGGACTTATTGTCCCGAAGCTACTGGTGGCCTTCCTTGCTGGAGGATGTGAAGAGATTTGTTGCTGCTTGTTCCAAATGTGCTCAACACAAGACCTCTAGGAAGAAGCCTTATGGATGCTTGCTCCCATTACCCATTCCTGATTACCCTTGGTCACAGATCTCCATGGATTTTATCACGGACCTTCCCCCTTCCAAATCCTGTACTGTAGTGCTTGTGGTCACGGATCGCTTCTCTAAAACAGCCCACTTTATTGCTCTCAAAGGCCTTCCTTCTTCCTCCTCCTTAGCCGATATTTTTATTAAAGAAATATTTCGCCTCCATGGCTGTCCTCAACATATTGTCTCCGATAGGGGATCACAATTCATATCAAAATTTTGGCGGTCTTTTTGCAATAAATCCGGGATCAAGCTTGACTTCTCTTCCGCATATCATCCCCAGTCCAATGGGGCTACTGAGAGAACCAACCAAGAATTAGAGAAGTTTCTCAGAATATTTATCTCTAGTAACCAAGACAACTGGGTGGACCTTCTCCCTTGGGCCGAGTTCGCCCATAACAACCATTTTCATGAGGCCATCTCTAACTCCCCCTTTTTTGTTCTGTATGGCTGCCATCCTAGACTACCCACCTTCTCTCAAGTCTCATCTTCTGAAGTTCCAGCAGTGGACTCTCTGGTTCGTAACTTCTCTGATATTTGGGAACAAACCAAGACAAACTTAAAACAAGCAACTACTCGTTCCAAAAAATTCTACGATAAAAGGAGAAGAATGACTCCAAGTTTTGCAGTTGGTGACAGGGTATGGCTATCCACCCAGAACATTCGTTTAAAGGTTCCCAGTAAAAAATTTGCTCCCAAGTTTATTGGCCCATTTGCTATATCTGAGATTATTAATCCCGTAGCCTTTAGATTGAGTCTGCCTCCCTCCTTACGCATACCCAATGTCTTCCATGTCTCCTTGTTAAAACCGATGGTAACCAACAGATTCTCCACCTCATCCAGAACTCCTCCTCCTGCTGTGGATCGGGATCAAGTGGAATACGAGATTAAAACTATCCTAGATTCTCGTAAAGTTCAAGGTGCCATACAGTTCTTGGTGGATTGGAAGGGTTACGGCCCTGAGGAGCGCTCATGGGTAAGAGCCATTGACCTACATGCTCCCCGTCTACTTAAATCCTTCCATAAAAAATTTCCTTTGAAACCCTATTAGGTGTTCGGAGTCCACCTTTATGGCAGGGGGTACTGTTACGGACTTACCTTATCCCCGCCGCTCCGTCCAGCCGCACTTCCGCATTCAGGACCATGTGACCGCACCCGGAGGCGGTCACATGACCACAACCTAGAGGCGGGGATTTTGAATCCCCTTCTGTATAAAAACCTCACTCTGACACTCGCTGAGTGTCAGAGCAACACTTACCTGTTCCTGGCTCCTGCTCTTCGTGGATTGCAGTGTCTTCCTGTTTCCTGTGTCTCCTGTGTGCTGATCTCTGCCTGTTTGACTTCCCTGGCTCTCTATTCCCTGTGTACCGACCCGGCTTGCTGACCATTCTCCTATTCTTGTGACCCGTGTACCGAACCTGGCTTGTTGACTCCGAGTTGCCTTCTGATTCTGCCTGACTCCATTCCTGTGTACCGAACCGGCTTGATGACTCCGCTACCACCGCTTCACTCCGCTGTACTACATCTTGAGGCGAACCTGGGGACCGCGACCTGCGACTCCTGGCAGCGAAGCCCACCCCGCCTTGCGGCGGTTCTTGGTGAACACCGGGGAGATCGTTAGACTCCGCACCTCAGGTAAGCCAGCGCTAATCAAGATTAGTAATATAGTATCCAGAATCTGTTACAGTCAACATGTTCATTGTCGACATTTCAACTACATCCCTATAAACTAGTTATAGGACAGACTACTGAGATGAATAAATATACATGACAGTCATGAATTTCACTGCGAAAATATATGGTGTTTAATCATTTGTGAGTATAATTATATCTGATTTAGGGTGTAGTTGGACATATTATGTTTGTGGCTTTTCTGGAACAGGGCATGATGTAAAGTATACCAAAGTTTTTGTTTGGAATGCTGAGACATAAGTCTATGGGAAAATGTTGTGAAGCAGTAGAAAGTAATGTAATTTCCTTATGTATTGGGTTGGCCATACTAAAAGGGCATACATGATCTCAGAGGCCACCAGTTGATAATATGGCAACCGCTGCTGTTGCTAATGAATACTACATGAATATTTAATATCATTATCATCATCAATGTTTATTATAGGGCGCTACAGATTCCGTAGTGCCATACAATAATCATAGGGATATGACATACATGAATATAGTAAACATAATAACAGATACAGGAAAACAATTAAGCATAGTGACACATACATGAATAGCCATGAACTAACAATTACAGAAAATGCTGATAGTGGTACGAAATCCATGCATGTGGTTAAGAAACACCAAAAAATTCAGCATAAGACATAACCCCAGGGACATACGAGGTAGACACTCATGTGTTATAGGGTGGAGAGGTCTCTGCCATGAGGGGTACATCCATCCTTAGATAGATAGAAAGATAGACAGACAGACAGACAGACAGACAGACAGATATATAGATAGATAGATAGATAGATAGATAGATAGATAGATAGATAGATAGATAGATAGATAGATTGAAAGATACAGAGAGAGAGAGAGAAATAGATATTCATAATAATATTGTAATATTGCCAATATGGCAAATTACATTATTCTGTAACTATAATCAAAGTGATGAATAGCTTTTTTTTATATTATATAAGTGAATATATTTTTTTTTAAAAAGTCAGTGTCAAAATGAAGAAAACATTGTCAGAGAACACATATATACACATAAGGCCACACTGTTTCTTTTGTTGAATATCTTGCTAAGTACACAAAATTTTAATTCAATGTGATGTATCCGTGTCAAGCTTTTTTTTTTGTAAAGATGGTAAGAAAGGCGTGCATATTATATTGTCTAGAACCCTCATTTACTTTCCACTTATTAGTGTCAATAAATTCAGCCATATCTGAGTTAATGTAATTTTTATGACTAGTTATCGAGATCAAATGTAAGTCCTCTGACTGATATTTTCTTGCCTCAGGCAATACTACAGCTCATGCTATGTTGGTTTACACTGACATGTTTGAAATGAGCTTCACATTTGAACATTCCAACCTTCCCCTTCACACTTATTACCCATCACTGCCTCAGAAGTGGGCAGTGATTGGCAGATTCAGTACATGATGTGGCTTAAGAATGTCATCTCGATCCTTTAAGGAAGAGTGTATCAAGCATTCTGGCTAAATTTAGCATGTCAGATTTTTTGGTGGATGATTTGTGTACAGAAAACAGCTTATACAGCAGTTACAGATCTATGAAACCCATTAGCTAAATTAAGTGATCTTTGATCAAATACAGTGATACAGTTTTCGTAGATAAATATTTTCTATACTGAAGTATGATGCCCCAATCTGTATCATCTTTAAACACAAAGGAAATAAGTTTAGTTTTAATATGTTGTACACAAAGCTCAGTCTCAAAGGGGAACTTTCTTTTGAGTATTTAGTGATCATTAAAATAGACCAATTTTTTAAATGTTCTACAATTAATGACTATTTTACTAAAACAACCCCCCAACTTCCATCTCCAAAATTAGTCGAGAGTTACTTAAATTGTATAATTGGACGAAAAAATAATTTAACACTTTTAAAGGTCTCTTAAAACAAACTGTGTAATACTTGTAAAAAGGCATATCATGGGTGACAACATCAAATAAATGTATACCGTAAAACCTTTATCTTTCTACACCATTTTTAGAGAAAGGCCCAGGGGAGATTTTATTTTTTTTATTTTTCAGAAAGAAAATGTTACTCTTAAAATGTTTGGGGCTTCTCAACAATGAAAAAATATATATATATTTTTTCCTGCGATGGAAGAATGAGTTTTATTCACTATCACCAGGTACATTTAACATAAAGCAAACCATTTGAGCAATCCGAATGTTCTGTTGCCCATTTTTAAACAATAAACACTTTTTAACCTTCACTACTACCACCTTATTAGGTATTTGTACTATGATTGCACCACTAATTTCTCGCAATAATCACATTATTTTATAAGAATGTATCTACTTCATTAAATTCAATCTGTATCCTCTATGTTCAATATAAAAAAGCAGACTGAAACAACAATAGCTACTTTATTTTTGGGGGGCAAACTTTATAACACTGTTTGTTTTTTTTAACTATTTAAAAAGTTTTCCCTGGACCATATCCATTTTTTCTATATTGCTTAACTTCCTCACATGCAGCATCTGTGAATGAGAATAACGTTGTACAAAAACGTTGTATATAATCGTTATTAAATCGTGTTGTAAATACAAAGTTCATCCATCATTGTTTATAACTTGGATTACAACATATGTTTATTATTTTATTTTGTCATTATGTTCTATTACATGGAATATAGGATATTTTATATGCTTATGCACAAAAGCAACAATTAAACATAAGTCTGCTTCATAGAGCAGAATGTTTAACGTGGGTATAATAGTATTCTACTATTAATATAAGGTATGCTGGAAAGTAAACAATATTATATATTTTTATGCATTTACATATAATATTATCGCTCATTTACAAGGTTCCACAAAGTCAGCACTGTTGTACAATAGGAATCAAAGCATAGAACAAAGTTGTAGAAAAAGACCAAGCAAAGAAGTTGACATTTTATAAACATATACACCGTACTGTGCATAAGGGATATAAATAAGTGTCATAATATGAGCAGGCACATGTAGAAGAGCTAGGAGACAATTATTTTGGATTTATTGATCGTGGCACAGAAGTGAAATAAAATTTAATTTGTTACCTGGAAATAATAATGCAGAGCATGTGAAAAATACACTTTTAAGCACTATTTTGTAACTCCATTCTTATACTTGGTAAAACAGATTTTATATGCAGGCTTTCCAAAGAATGGCTATATAAAGCATTCAATGATGAAACTGCTGTAGGGCGAGGCTAAACAATTAACACTAAAATCAATTGTATAATGGGAGATCACAAAGCACTTCCAACAAAAAGATTTATTAAAATAAAAAAGCAAGGTAGAAGCAAAGTGATAGGAAATCATGTCACAAGCAGAAGAATGTTTTTTTAAGAAAAATAATATTTGGTTTGATAGTGAAAATGCACTTGCTATTAGGTTTGATCTAAAGAAAAAACCCTCAATAACTGTGGAGGTCGAATCATTGGATAAAGTTGGCAAAATAAATTTTTGCTTTCCCGTGCGATTGCGGTCAGTACGCCACGTGTAATGATTCCTAACACACACACTTACATTCACACTTAGACTTGTAAATAGTACACATTTTCTTAAAGTTCCAATGTACACTCGATTATTTAATAAATGAATTAAAGGTTATTTATACAGATAATATTATAGTAAAGGTATTTATGGTTCAGGTCCTCTAAAATGTAAATAGTTTGGTCTCATATTAAAGCATATTTCACCAGCAGTAACCCAGTTTCAACAGAGTAGCGATTGCATCTAACAGTTGCTAATTATGAGCAATATGAGATTAATACTCAAAAGCACTCTTCTTATGGGTCAGTTTGAACCGGTTCTTCGGCGGGAAGACATGTAGGCAACAGTTGGAGTGAGTTGGGAGAAGATCAAATGAACCTATGACCTGCAGTCTACTGGAACATCGTTAACCCTGGATCAATGAAGAACTCTCTTAGTGTTATGTGTGTGTATTTTGTGACATCATCAGTGTTTTTTTCTAAACTTAACAACATAAAAGCAGCCTCTGAATCGAGAACATACTCTCTCTTTGAAAACAGACATCAGGATTGACAGGCTGTTCCTGCAGCCAGGGCTGCGCAGCTTATATATTGGTTGTACTTTGTATTATTATTGTGTTCTGCTACATTTTGCTTTTAAATGTTCTTTGTGCTTTGACACCACATTAATCGCATCAGACAATATTTATTGGTAGCAACAATATGGACATTACATAACAGATCAATTATAACAAATGAAAGTAGTAAAACCCCCTTAGAATCCTATAATATAGGTATGAACAAGGAATGAGCACTATCAGCCTGTGTTTTACCGCCCGTTTCCTTCCTCATTTTGCCTCTCTAAGGGTAAGGAGGCACAAGTGCAACCCAATCTGCATACAGACATAGAAATATGGTTTTATGTGGGAATGTGCAGTACGTATTTGCATATTTATGCTAAATAAATGAGCATAATCACACCTCAAAATGACCCCTATGTCAAAAGTTATATAGTGAGACAAGCCTGCTATAAGTGGTTCAGTTTCCTATCTTCCACTGAACTCTGGTTGTAGATTGGAGTTCAGTGAAAGCCTAGAAAACAAGTTATTATCAATTACTATAACAGGCTGAAATAAACTTGGAGACTACACCTAATGGGAGTGCAGTTTGAGGCAAGAAAACTATCAGTAGTCACCAGCAAATGGGCTCCGCACTGTAGGGATTGGGCTCTACAGCGAATACTTGCCATCAAAGACTGATAACTATAAATTGTACACTGGCCATTAGACACTAGGCTTACAGGGAACACTTTTCAACCAGGAACTGGACAGTATGTTGATTACTGGTCAACACTGACTTGGAATTTCATTGTACAATGAAAACCAGGTACTGTGATGCTTTTTGTGCAGTAACTCAACACATAACTCAACTCAAGCGTTTTCAGATGAACTAAAGGCAATTTTACAAAGGGGTCATGACTTCAGAATCCTTAATCAGAAAGAAAACAATTATATACAGAACCAGGGCCTGATTCATTAAGGATCTTAACTTAAGAAACTTCTTATTTAAGTCCCCTGGACAAAACCATGTTGCAATGCAAGGGGTGCAAATTGGTATTCTGTTTTGCACATAAGTTAAATACTGACTGTTTTTTCATGTAGCACACAAATATCAACTTTAAATTTCAGTGTACAAATAAGCTATCAAATATTTGTGTGCTACATGAAAAAAACAGTCAGTATTTAACTTATGTGCAAAACAGAATACTAATTTGCACCCCTTGCATTGTAACATGGTTCTGTCCAGGTGACTTAAATAAGAAGTTTCTTAAGTTAAGATCCTTAATGAATCAGGCCCCTAATGTCTAATTATCCCAGTTATATATTAGCTACCTAAAATTTATAAAAACATCAAATACCCACCAGGAAGACCAATAACATCAGGCATCAGATCTATTACATCAAATCTTTCGCAATCCCTTCTTACAACCATTTGTCAAAAAAGAAACGATCATATATACAAGATATGACACATATATTGCAATATCTCCAAAACACAAAGTGGAAAGACAACTATTGGATGGTTTCATGTGATGCAACATCCCTCTATACAGTAATCAATCATAAGCTGGGACTAGAAAGTATGAAACATTTTTTGGAAGGAGATGAACTAAAGCAGGACCAGATTGATTTCAATTTAACGAATATTTTATTCATACTGACACATAACTATTTCTGGTTTGACAACAACTACTATCTACAATAATGGGGGACTGTGATGGCCACCGGTTTGCTCACAGCTATGTTAACCTTTTTATGAGTTAGTGGGAAGAGAACTACATTTGGTCCAATCATCTTAAGTGTTGCGGTGTACTGTGGTACCTTACAAATCTACCATAATAATAATCATAGCTGGGAAGCAAACATGATGCTTTTAAAAATATATATAGATGACATTCTATTCATTTGAGATGGCACACTAGATATGTTGAATGACTTCCTTATTTATCTCAACAACAACACCAGTGGTCTAAATTGTACCACCAAATACAGTAAATCTTGAATTTTTAGATTTGATAATTATTATAACAAATTAAACACTAGCTACCAGAACACACAGAAAGAGAGTGGGTGTAAATAGCTATATGTTAGCAGATAGCCACCATCACCTCAACTGGATAAATAAAATGCCCCTAGGACAGTTTACCAGGATCAGAAGAAATTGTACATACCTTGAAAAAACAGGGAGAGATAATGAAGCAACAGTTTATTGACAAAAACTATGAACAAGTTATTGTGGAGAGGGATTTTGATAAAGTTGCCAACACCGATTGAGAGACCCTCTTAAGGTATAAAGATACAAAGAGGGACAATTATAAAACAGCAAAAATGTATTTTATTTCTCAATATTCTAACAAATCACACAAGCTTAAACACATATAAGAAAACACTTAAGAAGGATGATGTTTTCAGAGATATTGTACCCACTTACACAGATATAATTTTCAGAAAAGCTCCCGATTTCAAAAAGACTTTAGTTTTGAATCATATTAAAGTAGAAAACAACAAAATAGATTGGTTAACCCCTAAGGCTCAAAAATCAGGATTTTACTATTGTGGAACATGCAAAATCCACACAGATGGGGAAGAAATTCAAAATTAAAGATTTTTTTTTACATGTAACACAGAGAATGGTATTTACTGAATAGAAATGCTAATGCAAGAAACAATATGTGGGTATGACAATATGGAAACTAGAAACCAAACTTAGCAAGCATTTAAGGAACATTATGGTTAGTTTCAACAAACACAATCTCTCCTATCAGACACTGTGGGTTGGGCTGCTGTGAGTGGTCTGAACAGTAGAAACAGTGGAGCAAAGAGAGAGAGTCTGATAAGTACCAATGATTTTATCTTGTTCACGTGATTTGACTGAGACATATTTGTTAGTTAGATAGGGTTGTTGTGGGGAAAATTAACTTAAACCCTTTTTGCTATAATGGGATAATATCTGATTGGTTGCTATAGGCAACATCTCCACTATTTCAAACCCGCAGTTTAGTAAATATACACCCAGGTCTCAAAACCGACATTGTGGTTTGAAATTAGGTAGTTTGACATGGGGCTTTGCTTTCATAAACAACAGGGTTTGCAAAACTGCTTGAAAAAACACAGTTTAGTAAATCCTCACTGAGTCTGTTTGAAGAAGGGAACCTTAATTTAAAATATGTGTTTGAGGGATGTGTCTTCAAACGGCTTCTCGTAGGTGTACTGCTGGACATTAAAGTAAAATGTGTTTAAGTCTTACTTAAAAGTATATTCCAATAGTTTCAACCTTACTTACTGCTACATTTATTGCAATGAAAGAGAGGTATTTATAAGAAAGATACTTTTCTGTCACAGCTGGTATAAAGTATATCCCAATAATTTCAACCACACCTACTGCGCTATAGGAGTGAAAGTGGTTTGAAAGTCTAGGTAAAACTCTGTTACTGCAAAAAAAACAGCATTTTTTTATAATGTAAATTACACCTTCAAAGCTATTTCCTGTAATTTCTCTTTTAATGACAAGCGTTAAAATACAGGATGTGCTTGAACTGTGTAAACCTACAAATCTGTGCAGTTTACAGACTGAACATTGTAGAAAGCAGTATATTTTTTGTAGTCATAGCTATGTTGGAGTCACAATTCACAAGAGACACCGAGAGAAACTTCTTTTTCAACAACTTGAATAAATTATTATGAAGCCGGCTACCTGATCATTCTATAAGTTTGTGGTCATGAGATAGTGGCTGCTGAATTATGAAGTGATGGGCATTTTGTCACCTTGACTTTACTTTAATGCAACAAAACAAAATTGTACAGTGTATCACCTGTTGCAATCGCTATCACAACCAGCCTTGGTTCTTGGGGCATGCAGACAGGACCGTCATGAGGGTGGTACAGCCGGTACAGCTGTGGGGGGCCCAGGTAGAGGCAGACCAGGGGGCCCAGACAGATGGAGGGGTCTGCCCGGGCCCCCCACAGCATACCAACTGTTGGTGGCCGGCACCACCCTGATGCACCTGCAACAATTGGGGGCATTTACTGTGATATAGGAGGGGGGGCGGAGCATTTAATATGTTGGGCGGCATCTACAGTGATATGCGAGGGGTGAGCTGAGCATGTACTGTGATATGGGAGGGAGGGGAGCATGGCATTTACTGTGATATGGGAGGGGGTAGCCGAGCATGCACTGTGATAAGGGGGGAGCAGAGCATGTAATGTGATGAAGGGGGGGGGGCCAGAGCATGAAATGTGATGACTGTGTTTTACCCACCCATGAACTCCTACACAAATGCCTTCATGCTACTTTCTGAAGTCATGGTATCTGTGAAACTTTTTTAAATTATAGATTGTCTTTGTATAACTAACAAATGTTCTTTAATATAGATTGCCTTAGTATAGATTTAATACAGGTTGATTGATTTGTTTATTTTAAAAAAATCTTAGTGTTCCGTTCATAAACACTTAATAAATATCCTGCATTAATGATGAGCAACTAATCTCTTTACCTTTAGCCTGAATTTCATGCGTTCAGTAACAAACATGAGATATAACTATTTAAATTTATAGCACATACAATAACCAGTGAGGCAATGACTATAAATTTAAAAATTCTAACAATGAAACGAGATTAGGCTGTCAATAAAATCTGAATAAAAACTAGGTTAATGACTAAGAAAAATTTACATTTTTAAGATGAACAATTGATTTTATTTATCTTTCAAACAAATATTGTTGGGAGTCTTTGTATATCTACAGTCACTGTTACAACTGCAGTAAAACAAGATACCAAATTGGATAAAAAGGGACTTTAACCCTATAGTAGTCCTTGACCCAGGATGTGCGTGTACTGTGCAGAGGGAGGGGGTGTGTACTGTGCAGAGGGAAGGGGGGGGCGTATACTGTGCAGAGGGAAGGGGGCGTGTTCTGTGATGAAGGTGGGCATGTACTGTGATGAAGGAGGGGGTGCATGTACTGTGCAGAGAGAAGGAGCATGTACTGTGATGAGGGAGAGGGAGAGGGTACATTTACTGTGCAGAGGGAAGGGGGCATGTACTGTGATGAGGGAGGGGTTGCATGTACTGTGCAGAGGGAAGGAGGCATGTACTGTAATGAGGGAGTGGGGCATGTACTGTGATGAGGGAGGGAGTGTGTGTACTGTGCAGAGGGAACAGGGAATGTACTGTGATGAGGGAGGGAGAGTATGTACTGTGCAGAGGGAAGGGGGCATGTACTGTAATTGAGGAGGGGGCGCATGTACTGTGATGAGGAAGGGGGTCTGTATATTGTACAGAGGGGCGGGGTATGTACTATGATGAGGTAGGGGTAGCATGTGCTGTGCAGAGGGAAGGGGGCATGTACTGTGATGGGGGAGGGTATGTGTGTACTGTGCAGAGGGAAGGGGGCATGTACTGTAATAAGGGAGGGGGCGCATGTACTGTGATGAGGCAGGGGGTGTGTATATTGTACAGAGGGGTGGGGTATGTACTGTGATGAGGCAGGGGGTGTGTATATTGTACAGAGGGGCGGGGTATGTACTGTGATGAGGTAGGGATTGCATGTACTGTGCAGAGGGAAGGGGGCATGTACTGTGATGAGGGAGGGTATGTGTGTACTGTGCAGAGGGAAGGGGGCATGTACTGTAATGAGGGAGGGGAGTGCGTGTACTGTGATGAGGGAGGAGAGTGTGTGTACTGTGATGAGGGAGGGGAGTGCATGTAGTGTGATGAGGGAGGAGGGTGTGTGTAGTGTGCAGAAGAAGGGGGCATGTACTGTGTAGAGGGAAGGGGACATATACTGTACATAAGGAGGAGGGGGCCATGCCACATTAATTAGTACTGGGCCCCACATTTTTGATGCCAGCCCTACATGCAGACTCTGCGGTGCACAAAATGAGGTAGAACATTTTGGCTTACTTTTCCAATATCCCTTCCTTCAATATTTTCTTGGTCTGGCAATTCCCTGCAATCAAGGAAAAGATGAATTTGAAGGTAGCTTTGCAGACAAAACATTTATAGGTTTTTGGGGAAGATGTACAGATGTACCACTAACTTTAAACTTCACACTTTTGAAATAGCCCTGCTTTCAACATGGGCATGCCTAGTGCTTCAGAAGCTCTATGCCACTCCAAACCTTCTCCCCTGAAATCACCCTTGACTCTCCATGCACATCAGAGGCAGAGCCGGATTTAGACCTCATGGGGCCCTAGGCAAGATGCTGGTTTGGGGCCCCCTACCTGACAAAATCCATAGCACTATAGTTTTTAGCATAACATATAGCCTTATTCAGGGCCTGGCTGGCAGACTTTAGCCCAGGGGGGCAAGCACATAGCACTGACCCATAAGTAGTGGCCCATTTTTAAAGGTTGGTCTCACCACCAGCCCTGGGAGGGCCCTCTGGGGACCGCTGGGCCCTAGGCAAGTGCCTAGGTTGCATAGTGGTAAATCCGGCCCTGATCAGAGGCAAGAGCACTCAGCACCTGCTGAGCATGTTGCGTGGATAAAACCTCCCAGCAGTTGGAGCAATTGTCAGGACAGTGATACTGTCCTCTCAAATCGCGATTTTCTCATCTAAATCAGGACCCATATATTTACATTGATTTTAGTGTCAATATTTTGCCATTCTAAATGTCGTAAAGCATGGTATACTATTTGAAAAATATATATGATTCTTCCTTATTTCCCATTATCCTTTTAAATTGCTCTATATTTCAATTAAATTACAACACTAATTTCAAAATCATTCAGTATATATTCAATGAGCCCAATAGTAAAAAAAAAAAAAATATTGCTTAGCACTCAGGAAATTCAGAGAGACTCAAACTCCAATACTTTCATAATATGGGTTAGTGTTGGAGAAAGAAATGCCCTTTTGGTAAATGAATTTTTTAAAGAGCAGCTTGGATTTTTTAGTTAGCCACTTACAGTGGCAAGCTTGTATAGACTAAAAAGTCATCTGTGAAAAATTGCCATCCTTGATAGCAGGAGAGTGAAAAATGCAAAGGTCACATGAAGTTTATTTAAAGTGATCATCTCACTCATTTCAAAGACAAATAGAATGCTATTATTTCTTACAGGTAATATGGTTATTATGCCATAAGCCACATAATTATATTATATGGTGCAAAATCAATATAGTATATATAGTTGTTCCTTCTTTTTTGCAATTGCATATACAAATATAAAAAAGTCTTTATAAAATATCTGATGACTAATACAAACTATATTTAACTTGTCACTCAGGTTATCAAATATATGGTATGACTGGAAGCACTGCACCGCATATCATTACTGTGCAAACATTTTTTCAAAGACACATGCAGAAATGTTGACTCTTATAATAACCTTTATCCAGTCTTGATAAAGGTCAACATTTAATAGAGGAGATAAAAAATATTTTAATGAACTTAAAACTGTGATATTTTGACATCTGTATCCCAATACACATTTTTATGCACATAAACTCTACAGATTACTCACATTAAGTGTATTGAACTGAATTAACTTAATTAAAATACTTTAGAAAAGTGTTTTTTCTTCAAACCCCTAATAGAAGACCTGTCAGAGATGTGTATAGATATTGATATACTATCTATACACCCTCACAGTTCTATTGCAGCTAAAATATTTTTTATGGCATGAGATTTGTTAAGAATCTAAAATAATATTGGTACATTCAATAATTTTAAATAATGAGGTCAATTTAATTATGTCATTAATTCCTTGGACTGAAGTGTGGAGTTGCTCTTCAATTCCGCTGGCTGTAGATAAAAGGATCAGCTAAAGGGAAAAGATGGTACATTGTCATATGGGCAATATGTCTGTGCTGTCTGCAGGTAATAATCTTACAGTTGTCAGTCTCAGCCATTACACTGCTGACATACTTAGTTTTGTCATGTATATGTTTGATTGTTTGATTTTAAGCTTAACATGTTCCTAGGGTTGCTAATAAGCTGACTGATTATTTGTGTGGACAATTTTGGAGCTTAGCCAACGTGGCAAATGAGGAGAGGTTGCATTGCCTAGAACACCTGGGGAGTAGGGATCCCAGCATGAAATACGGAGAGCAGTGGTGTTGGGATTGGAGGGGGGTGGGGGGTAGAAAGGGCAGTTGCCTCCCCCCCATGATTTCTGTTAGGTGTGCAAAGACTGTGTATTGCACCCCCCATGAACTTCTATGCAAAAGCCTTCATGCTACTTTCTGAAGTCATGGTACCTGTTCTAAATTTGTGAATTTGTTTTACATTTTAGATTGTCTTAGTATAACTAACAAATGTTCTTTAATATATATTGCATTAGTATAGATTTAATACAGATTTATTGATTTGTTTATTTAAAAAAAATCTAACTGTTCCGTTAACACTTAATAAATAACCTGTATTGATGATGAACAACTATTCAGTTTACGTTTACCCCGAATTTGGTGCAGTGGGTTCAGTAACAAACATGATATATAGCAATTTAAATGTATAGCACATACCATAACCAGTGAGGCAGTGACTGTATATTTAAAAATACTTCCAATCAAATGAGATTAAGCCGCCAACAAAATCTGAATAAAAAACTAGGTTAAGTACTATAAAAGTTTAAATCTTTAAGATGAACAATTGAATTTATCTATCTTTGTAACAGCTATTGTACTAATTGGTAGTTAATAATATTTATTTAATAATTTACAAATACATTTTTATAGTAAAAACAAACAATGAAACTGGGGTCGGCCAACTTTGTGGTCTTTGTATATCTACAGTTACTGTTACAAGTGTTGTAAAACAAGATATCAAATGTGAGAAAAAGGGGATCCAAGCCCTATAGTAGTCTTTGGTCTTTTGACCCCCCCCCCCCCCTCCCCCATGAGACTTTTCGTTCTCATGCCCCAGAAGGAGATTAGCTGTGCTTGAAAACAGAGTGTCTTAATTATATACAAGAAACACACAGGTAATAAATAGGTGCAGTCAACGGATAAAATGCAGACACAGGTGTCAGGGTGACCAGGTTAACAGGGAAGCTGAAACAGGACTGATGTCCAGGTACAACAGATGAAGCAGGAGACAATAGATTGCCAGGTACAAATGGTGAAGTTCAGATTCAGGTTACCAGGTTTAGTCAGGAGGCAAAAGGCACAGGTTAGCCAGGAGGCACGAGGCTCTTGATGATCCATGGGAGGATCAGGCAAAAAGGAGGGTCAGGAAAATCAGGGATCAGAAATCAGGAAAATCCACAATATACCAGGGAGCAAACAGAAACAAGGTCAGACGTAGCCGAGGTCTGAGTCACAAAGTAATATTTAAAAGGCAGGAAGAAGTCATTATTGAAACAGGAGTTTCACCAAGTTACCAGCAGCAGCAAAGACAAATGAACTGGCACTGGCCTGATGGAAAAGGCAGCCTTAAGAATTCCAGAAACAGGTGGGCGTTATCCTGATTTGATGATGAGGGCTTAACCCCTTGAAGGCAGGGAGAAACTGTCCAGGTATTGTAGCTCCATTAGTAGTTTCACACATCTGTATTGTAGCTCCATCATTAGTTTCACACATCTGACTGTAAATCAATGGGGGGTGAGCAGGAGGACCAAAAAAGTGGCAAATATTCTCACATTCTTTACATTGTAGTGCAGCTTTAAAGGAATCAAGAAAAGAAGGGTGTTAGGATACAAAAGGAGACTCATGTAATTTGAAATTTTGCTAGAGAATCTTAAACAATTTCCATATAAAAGTAGAACATTAAGGCACTAGTTAAATGAATTTGTGATACAGTGCTAATAGACTCCACAACAAAGAGTGATGTGTGAAATGTTGACACAAATTTCTACTATGTAAATGTAGAAATTATGAAATACAGTCACTTCCCCCCAAAGTCGAGATGGAAGCTGTAACTTTGGTGCACCTGTTTCCAGGTGCTGGATGTAGGATAATTAATACAATAGGTGGCACAATAATAGTGTAGTTTGTTGCTGCATATCAAATTGGTAAACAAAATTCTGCACATATTACATAAAGTTTGCATTTGTCAATGAATGATCCTGAGGAAGGTGATCATTGAGGAAGACCAATTTTCCAAGTTGTCCTTTAAACAATCTCAATGCATTTCATCCTCAGGAAATGTCCTCTCAGAAAATTAACCCACTGCCTGCTGTCTTTTATTCTCACTTTGAGGTAGTTTTTTTTTATAATACCTTGCGGTGAAGTAAATTAGCTCATTCAAACGGGTCAAGGTCACAATATGGAATATTTGGGTAACCATTACAGCATGAACTGTGGATAGAGAGATCAAAAACAATTAATTAAACATAATTTATGCACAATGTAATGCTATGGGGCGTATATGATCATTTTATCCAATGTAAAAGTAACACATTTCTGCCTTAGTGATTGGTATTGTATTCTGATTATTTATATATTATGGTTAGAAATGTCATTGTTAAAAAAAAGAGTTCTAATAAATAAAGTGTTGCTGACTTGTATTTTCTAAAAAATTACATGTAGTAAGTTTATATTTTTAATAATGTTAATATTCTTAAATTACCCTGATGTGGGAGAATTGTGTAAGTGATATTATCAGGAAACAATGAATGTTGCAACAGTCATGAAATAGCTAAAAAAGGAAAGAAAAAAAACACTAAAACTGCAGGAGAATTAATCACTCCCTTATTCTTTCTCTCATCCCTCCCTCCATCTCTCGGTCCTGTTTATGACTTGTTTCCTACTTACCCAAAGGTCTAATGGGAGTTGATGTAAAGACCCTGGGGTCATAGCACTCTTGGGCTGCTGCTCAAACTGTCCAGAATCCAAAGACCAGAGAGCAGATGCATCAGAGGTCCTATCAGTTGCTCTAGAAGGATTTAATGAGCATATCCCAGAAGGTAAAGCACCACAGAGGAGTTGAGTGTGCACTGACTCCAGAGCTGCATTTCTTGGATGTAGTTGCAAACCCCATTGACACAAATTCAGCTTGGAATTGGCCCTACACCATGGTGATAGAGCCCTGGAAGTAAGTTTAGGTGGGAGATCTACAATGTAGCAGTGTCAGTAGTGACAGAAAAATAAACCCCCTGAATTCTGGTTGCACGTGGTCAGGGAATTAATCTCCCCCCCCCCCTCCCACTACTATAATTAATGAAAATGTCCAGCCTCATGAACAGAAAAGGTGATCAGCCTGGATTAGGTAAGAGGGTTGATCTAACCACCCCCAGATTTCTGTAAAAACAGTAGAGAGTTAGTAACTTCTGTAAAGTATACATTCTTGTGATATATCAGTATTCACTTGTAACACCTATTATAACAACTAACAGAGCCAATAAATGCAATTACTATAAGATCCTGCTTGATTCTATGACAACACCTGCTTCTGCACTGCTGTGTCCCTATGACCAACAGATTAAAACTAACACATCTGTCATGTGACTGTTTTGTGTTGGATTTAGCAATACTGAATCAAGAGATGCACAGAATGTCCAAATATGCAGAATGTCCAAGATGAAGCTTAGGGTTCAATGCAAGGAAAAGGGAATTGAGTGCATCCCTACAGCAATTAAAGATAAGATTAGGAGGACACTAGTGAATTGGAATAAACCTGACAGCAGCATTGAGGACCCTGTAGGGGGAAACTAACAGCAGAGGTGCCCGTATACCCCAGAGGATTGTGCAGACTATGATGTAATAAAAGCAAAACTCCAGGATTCATCCTAGGGCAACAATATCACTTGATGAAGAGTTTCAAGAGAGACAAGAGAATGGAGCCACCACACAGACCCAGGAAGAGATATTGGACCTTTTTTGCCAGGAACAGTTACCCACAAATCGGGGTCTTAGTCCTGTTTGCACCACTCGGCGGTACCATATCACCGTATATATCTCCCTTCTTGTCGAATGCAGCATTCTATCCTGGGACTTCTGTCTGCAATACTGGAGGCTGCCATCTTTGGTGAGAAATTTGCATCTGAACACTTGATCTCATCCTCCAATTAGCTTCCTCTGCAGACTATAAGAGTCTCCTCCTACACTCAGCAAATTGCCAGAGCAACAATTTCCTAGTTCCTGGTTCCAGATTTCCGCAATTGCTGTTTGTTTGCTGCTTCATTCTGTCTGCTGTATACAGATCTCAACCATCAACCCTTCGTGTGAATTCAGCTTCATCCTGTTTGCTGCAATATGGACTTCTACCATTAACCCTCTGAGTGAGTTTAGCTTCATCCTGTTGCTGTTATATGGACTTCTACCATTAACCCTTTGTGTGAATTTAGCTTCACTCTGCTTGCTGTGATAAAATTTTAACCATAAACCCATTGTGTGAATTCACCTTCATTTTATATGATCGTGTACAGATTCCAGCTGTTACCTTCTGTGTGGATCCTCCTCTCACCAATCTATTCCTGTCTCTCCTACTGGCTATCTGAGGTAGTAGGTTGTTGTTCTGAGTCATCCACTTTCTGTAGCCATCTCTGTGTCTTGGGGTACCGACTTCCAGTTCCAGGTCTAACCCAAGTTCTGAGATCTGAGTTGTCCAAGGCCAGTTCCAGGCTTATTCTATTCAGGAGGTTGCTACTCCTGTATATCCTCTACCTGAGTTCTGAGTCTTCCCAGTTATAGTTGTGGTACTATTTTTGTCTGCGTTTTCTGAGTTCTTGGAGGTACTAATTCTCTGGGTTCAGCTCCTCCCTGTTCCTATGTCCAGGTTCCAGTCATCAATTTCAGTATGGAGTCCATTCCAGCATTCCATCTCCTAACATCCAGTAAATAAGATTAGAGCAAGATCTATGAGCAAGACATTCATCCGGCCTCCCAGCTTCCACTACGTTCCTGTCACAGCTAGTTCCAAGGGTCCCAGGACGAATCACAGAAGCCCTATTGCTGTGACACAGTTCCATCACTGATGTGCACCAGAGGTGACTGAATCCTTAATGGAACAAGACCTTTCTCATTGGGAGACATTTCTCAATTAGTAGATAAGTATGTGGCTAACCAGTAATACTGGCAGAGGTGCCAGTCCAGTAGCTACCAACCCCGAAGTATTGAATGAGCAGGAGAACACCACTGCTCATAGCTTTAACCACCCTAGCAAGTATACCCCCACTTGGGTGCTTCTAATAGGCCTGAGTTATCAGAGACCAAAGGTGTCTCAGCTCAAATCTCAGCTGAAGCAAAACATGCTATGGCTGTGTGCAGAAACCAGACACCATAGGATGCAAAGTCCCATAGCCTAAGCTTAAGCAAATTATATTCATATGCTCAAATGTGCTTGGTAGATCAGCTTGTTTCTCTGAACCATGGAGAGAGCAAACAAAGCCTGTTTACACTTACGGTAATGAAATGTGTAGTGAGAAAGCAAACAACCAATTGGAGATGGTCACTTATGTGGGAAAGTGCAGTCATTTCAAGTAGAACCTCTCTTGGCAGATGGAGTGAAAGACTTTGGGGCCTTAAATTTGTGTTATTAGTCTGGAGATCCACAACAATACCAGGGAGAACACGGGAGCAAGGCCAAAGGAAGCCAGGGTCTAGATCACAAGCAAATATGCAAAATGGTGGAACAAACAGGAGTCAGAAAATTAGGACTAAATCACAGGAGTTACTCCGAAAGACCATAAGCAGAAAGAAACGAACTGGCATCGGTGTCACTCACCGGACTGTGAGTGCTTCTTCCCGGACATTTAGGAACCGTGGCCGTCCTCCATCCTGAGGGACTGCGCATGCGCAGCCCTTTCTAATCCTTCAGTGTATGTTCCTTTAACTTAATTGGCAGATCAGGCAACACTCCCTATATTAAGCACCTGTGGTCAACACCACGTTGCCTGATCTTGGAGTCTCATTCCCCATGAGTCTCTGAAGGTGTTCCTGTGTTTCCTCGTGTATTCAGCGCTGCTGATTCCTGTGGTTTCCAAACCACTTCTACCTCTGTGGTTTCCAAACCACTTCTACTACTGTGGTTCCCATACCACTTCTACCCTCCTGTGTATCATCGTGACTGTTAGCTGATTCCTATCCGCTGCCTTCGTGCACTACAGTCTTCTAACCACTTCAACTCTATCATATATTATTGTGACTGTTAGCTGATTCCTATCGCTGCCTCCGTGCACTACAGTCTTCAATCCACATCCACTCACCTGTTCATCATCGTGACTGTTAGCTGATTCCTATCCGCTGCCTCCGTGCACTACAGTCTTCAACCTGCAACTCGTCTGTGTTTCATCGTGACTGTTTGGCTGATTCCTATCCGCTGCCTCCGTGCACTACAGTCTTCAACCTGCAACTCGTCTGTGTTTCATCGTGACTGTTTGGCTGATTCCTATCCGCTGCCTCTGTGCGCTTCAGTCTTCAGTTCATCTCAACTCTCCCGTGTTTCCTCGAGACTGCTGCCACTATTGCTATCCGCTACTCTCCGTGATCAACAGTTCCAGTTCAACTCTGCTCTCCCGTGTCCCATCGTTACTGCACCTGCTGGTTGCTATTGGCTACCTCCGTGTGTCCGCAGAGACCTGTTGCTGCTACTCCTCAGCTCTACTCGTCCATCTACTGCTGATCCGCTCTCCACGCTTTCCTGTGTTCCCGCTGGTCTCTACCCGCCTGTCAGCATTGGATTCGTGTCTCTCTACTTACCCCTCTGCTAGACCATCGCCATTCTCCAGGGTCCTCCAGGAGTCCAGTTCCACGCTCTACTGATTCCTGTATATTTGTTTCCCTGCTGGTCTACCTACCTGTGCGCTGCACCTACTGACCACCGCTTCACCCATCCAGGGACTTTGCATCCTGCCGGCCTCCTGCAGTTCAGGTATCTCTGCACTCCTGTCTGACTGCCTGCTTCTGAACCACGGTATGCATACTTCTCATTGACTGTGCTGGTGTATTGCATATCTTGCTGGACTGTGTTGGTTCTCCTCTGGAGTTTGCTATCCGCTGAGTCTATTGCCATCATTGACTGTGTTATCTCGTGCCGGATTACTTCAAGAGACTTTCTATTATTGCAGTGCTGTTCAGTCATATATATATATATATTGTGCATATTACTGTGGATCAAGTTTAAGGTGCCCGTGTATATCTTGTGTTGCAGTCTCTCCCCGTGCACCTCCTCACATATATATTCAGTGGTACAACTTGCTAGTGGCAGACCACTGATCCCTGTTTCCAGTATCACCTGTTCCAGTATCCTCTCACATAGCAGTGGTACAACTTGCTAACGCAGACCACTGACTCCCCGGATACCTCCACTTGGATTCCATTCCTTCACTCAGACAGCGGTACAACTTGCTATCCGCAGACCGCTGACTCTCATCACCTCCTCGTTTCTGTTGGACATTCCTCCTCACTATAGCAGTGGTACAACTTGCTACCGCAGACCACTGACTACCTTCACGTGTCCTTTGTCCATACAGTTCCTCGTGTATTATTACCTCCATATTGCCAGTGCTGCTAGTCATAGACTTTCCTGAGCATCTCATCATCTGCTATTTCCTGTTCCGTGATCACCCTGCTACCAGAGTACCATATTACCACCTATACTGCTCTGGTAAGCCTATCACCTGGTGATCCCTGGGTAAAGACTCCTAGTGCCCGTGACAATCGGTCTGTTGGAAAAGGCAGTGTTAAACAGGCCAGTGTCACGGACACTAGGAGTTTTACCCAGAATTCACCAGGTGTAGCTACACTTACCAGAAGTGCGAACCTCTGGGTAGTGTGGTGAATCAGTGGAACCATACAGTAGAATAGAGGAAAGGAATGTCAATAGTATAAATGCTGAGTCTTGGCACCGTGGAACTGTGATGGTACAGCAGTTTAGTAAACAGGATAAAATGAGGAAAGAGTCCAAGTGCCTTAGCACACAGGTAGCATATAGCAGGCCAGTACTTGATAACTGGATAACGTTAGGCAAAGACCAATCAACAATATAGTAGAAGAGTCAGCGACTTGCAGCTACAATACAGAGGCACTTGTAGACTTTAGTCCAGCTAATAGGTACCATACAGAGTAGTAGCTATATCACAAGGAAACATGAATGGTCTACAGCTGGTAAGTTTCACCACGGATATGTAGAGAAGACTTGTCCAGCGCAGGTGTGTAACAGAATAGCGTGAGTGGTCTACAATTGGCAAGTTGTACCACTGATGTGAAGGGAAGACTTGTCCAGGTGCAGGCATGGAACGGATTAACGTGAGTGGTCTGCAATAGGCAAGTTGTACCACTGATGTATAGAGAAGACTTGTCCAGGTGCAGGCGTGGAATGGAGTAACGTGAGTGGTCTGCAATAGGCAAGTTGTACCACTGATGTGAAGGGAAGACTTGTCCAGGTGCAGGCGAGTAACGGAGCAACGTGAGTGGTCTGCAATAGGCAAGTTGTACCACTGATGTGAAGGGAAGACTTGTCCAGGTGCAGGCATGTAACGGAGCAACGTGAGTGGTCTGCAATAGGCAAGTTGTACCACTGATGTATAGAGGAGACTAGTCCAGGAGCAGGCGTGGAACTGAGTAACGTGAGTGGTCTGCAATAGGCAAGTTGTACCACTGATGTGAAGGGAAGACTTGTCCAGGTGCAGGCGAGTAATGGAGCAACGTGAGTGGTCTGCAATAGGCAAGTTGTACCACTGATGGGAAGGGAAGACTTGTCCAGGTGCAGGCATGTAACGGAGCAACGTGAGTGGTCTGCAATAGGCAAGTTGTACCACTGATGTATAGAGGAGACTTGTCCAGAAGCAGGCAGGTAACGGAGGTAGCGAGAGTAGTCTGCAGCGGGTAAGTTCTACTACCGATGTCGAGAGAAGACTTGTCCAGAAGCAGGCAGGTAACGGAGGTAGTGAGAGTAGTCTGCAGCAGGTAAGTTCTACTACCAATGTGGAGAGGAGACTTGTCCAGAAGCAGGCAGGTAACGGAGGTAGCGAGAGTAGTCTGCAGCAGGTAAGTTCTACTACCGATGTGGAGAGGAAACTTGTCCAGAGCAAACGGATAACACGAGCAGAAACAGGAAACACCTCAGAGTCTCAAGGAATGAGAATCAAGAACAGGGAAAGGTAATAGGGCAACAGGTGCCTTAAGTACTGAGAGGTGATTAATTAACCAATGAGACTAGAGGCGAGGTATTAACAGTTCAGGGTTTCTGCACATGCGCAATCTTAGTCAAGATGGCGGACGGCCGCGGCTCAGGAGAGGCGTCGGCAGGAGTGAGAGAGACCCATGTCCCAACCTAGAGGCACTAACAGTCCGGTGAGTGACAGCCAGAAACAGGTGATCACAAACCAGATCAAATAAAGATGGCTTAATCCTTGCAGGCAAGGAGAAACTGTCTAGGTATAACAGCAGCACCTGGGATGTTAACATAAATTTGGTAAAGGAAAATGATCTTGGAAGAAGAATGCAAATTGAGTCTGTTGCCTCATCATGAAAAATCAAACAGTCAGACTAAAGTTTTCACAAGGCATCAGCTTCACCAAGCCGCAACACAAGCTGCTAGACCAGCCATTCTGCATAGTGAGACCCTTACTTCTGAGAGATAATGTCTTCCAGTAGAGCAAAAGATAATGTTGCCACCCAGCTCAATTAAGTTGGATTGGCAATCCTAGCAATTAGTAGTGGAGAGCACAAATCTGACAACAATGACCTCACAGTGACTGACTCCACCCTGATAGTCCCTGGTAATACCAAGATGTCAGACATACTAAAGGAATGCCCTGAGCTAGCAGTTATTGAGAACCACATGAAGTAGTTCACAGAAGTACAACTCTCTGATGCAACTCTGGAAAGCATAAGGAGCCAAGCTGGCAGTAATATTTTATGGATGGAAATTGGGAGTGTAACCTAATACAGGGACTGATGTACAGAAAACATGGTAGGGCTTTCCAGAAGCACATTCAACTGCTGGTTCCATATAGCTTTTTATCAGTTACCCATCAAATCCTGTGGTCAAACACCATGGGTTGGGGGAGGAGGGGGACCCACCATTGAAGTGCCTAACAAAGAACTTTTCTGGCCCTAAATGTCAGGTCAGACTCTTTTTCTGTGATGCTTGTCAGTGATATGGGAACCCCTATGCTCTTGCTCCTCGCGCTGCCCTGAGGTCCTTGCCAGTAGATGGTGAACCTTTTTAACATGTGTCTGTGAACATAGCAGGTCCCCTCCCTGTTACCAGGAGATCAGGGAAGAAATTTTTACCATGATGGATTATGCACCCAATAAATTGACATTAACTACATAACTACAATTTCTGAAACCTTGCACAGAGGGAACCATGCAAAACAGTGCTGTAAGCCATAGCAACCAGTCACATTCTGTAAGTTTGTTAGTTTCATTTATAAAAAAAAAATAAAGAATATTTGTGTGTAACAGATGAGAAGCTAATCTAGACTAGCACCAACTGGCCAGTGGTACGGAGTCTAACGAGCTCCCTGGTGTTCAACAAGAACAGCAAGTAACCATAATTCTGTGTTATCAACAAATAACTGCTACATGAATGCTACAGCAGAGCTTTTTCTTTTATGTATCTGTTTTCATTACACATTGAAAGGAACACAGACAGCCATAGAAAACTGTCCTGTTATCAGGGAATGTTTTCTGTACTGTTCAGAACTGCCCACTTTCAGATAAATATGGGCCTGATTCATTAGCGATCTTATCTTGTGCTTAAGTTGCAATGAGTTTTTTAAGAAGAAAAGGGGAGATAAGAAATTCGCAAATCAATAAGGAGCGGAAAGTTGAAAAACACGCCCACCTTCAGTCCTTTATGCAACGGAATATAAGATGCAATGGATCTTAAGCAATAAGCTCATCTTAAGATCCACATCTTAACTTCCGCTTCTTCTTCTAAAGATAAGAAAGTGTGTTAATTATTCGTTTTAACACTTTACATGTTTACATAATCTGGGACAAATGACTTTGAAGTGTTTTTAATGAGCAAAATCACCTTCTTATTCACCTACATGAAGGATCATGTAAAGAGTTTGACTAAGAATGTGGATACAAAATCATTGCATAATAATTGATAAACAAAAATGAACATGCATATTAAAATAAAATAAACATTCATGTATTATAACAATTAATATCAATAATGTTCCAAATGCATAGCGTACTCTTCCATATTCGATACATAGTAGAGTACATACAACCTCCACACAGATGAGTCAGGAATCGTTCTCATGACTCCATTGTTGGAAGGTGGATTGGCTGACCACTAAGGCAAAATTCATTTGGAAATATAAATACATTCTATAGACTACAGCAATAAGCACAACAATACAGAATGTGTGCAACAGATGTAAGAGCTAGATAATAGTACTCTTCCTTATTGCCCAAAAATATATGCCAATTAAGCTCTGCACGGGTACCTTAGTGGTTAGTACTTCTGTCTCACAACACTGACATGATGAGTATGAATACCAAGCATGGCTGTAGCATCTGTGTGCAGTTTGTGGGCCTTATTCATTAATGAAAGGAACACAACAGGCCTATGCTTTTTTTGGCAAGGGCAAGTATTAGGATAGTCATTACCTAATAAGGAAAGTAATGGTTTGTTTTCATGTAACACACAAGCACTTGCTAACTAGATTTTTCATGCTCTACCACAATGATAAATCTGTCCTCATATTTTAGATGTATCTAACCCCTCAAATGCAACTTTATAAGGCCAAGGAGCATTTATAAATATTTTTGTTTTTGGATCCAAAATGAACCTGGCCCACAGGGCACATTATTCACATTATCTGCATGCTGCCATTTATTACTACGAATGTCCTTAGACTTTTAGGGGGGGTGGGGGTTGACTTTGAGGGGACATGCTCCTTTGAGGTTAATGCAAATATTGTCTGCAAACCTTTTTAATTTTTATTCATCTACCGCTTGTATGTTATGTACTCAGCTTCCCTACAAATCATTGCAGACAACACATCAACAGCACAGTGGGTTAGTGGTTAGCACTTCTGCCTTACAGCCCTGGGGTCATGAGTTCATTTCCCAAACATGGCCTTAGCTGCGTGAACTTTGTGGGCCATTAAGATAAGTAAAGTCATAATTAGAGGAACCTTGTAAAAGTGTTGACTAAAAGTTTTTGTTTTTGTACCAAAGTAAAATAATGGCTATTTTTTCAGGTACCACACAGATACATAGAAAGTTGATCTAGGACATGCCTTACCCAAATTATAAATATATACCAACTTTTTAAATATACATGCAATAAAACATGCTTTGACCAAGTTACTCCTTTTATTGGCTAACTTTTCATAACAAATCTTACCCTGTATGTTCTCCCCTTGTTTTGTTTTTTTCCTCCCTGAACTCCATTTGACTTCATCAATCAAAAGTAATTTATATTGGGACAGAGACTGTGTTATCTGTACTGCACCTCAGATTAGCAGGCGCCACCATAAAATAAATGATGAAAGAAATTATGATGTAGTGCAAAGAGACCAATGTTAAAAAAATATTAAGGTATGTTCTAAATGTCCATCCATTATTGGCTAAAATAACCTCAACACATTTTGTGAAATTAAATTACAAAAGACACACACCACAATCTTTTTTTTTTCACTACAATTTTTAAACAAAAACTAAATAATTTGAACAACTAATAATATTGTTGCAACATATTGATTTTTGTTTTCAACAATTTTGCATATTTTTTCATTTAACGCCGGTATTTTAAAATATCATACATGATTGCATGCTTTGATGGTGGGAATTCACACCCAGCCTGGGTGTCTTCTTAAACTGTGGAAAAATATAAAAAAAGAAACAGGAGTTAGCAGACACATGTACTGTAACTTAACCTTCACATTACAACAATGTGTAATGGGATGCAAAATACATTTCCAGCAAGACGGAAAAGGCTTCTTGTTTGCAGAATCTGTAGTGGCCAGGGAAGGGGAGGGGGGATTGATTATTGGTGAGAATGACTTAGTAGCATCATGTAAACCTGTGACATTTATAAGTATGTAGAGTTTAATTGCACCACTTCCTCCTCCTCCTGCTGTTGGCCCGCTGCTTCCACCACCACCTCTTCCTCCTCCTGCTGTTGGCCCGCTCCCTCCACCACCACCTCCTCCTCATCCTGCTGCTGGCACGCTGAGTCCACCACCTCCTCCTCTTCCCCCTCCTCCTGTTGCTGCTGGTCCGCTGCCTCCACCACCTCATCCTCATCCTCAGGCTGCTGGGACACCTCCTCACGCCTCTGACAGACTGTTGGGTAATAATGTCCATTATTTTTTGGATATAACATAATTACTCAATATTTTGCTGCAAAATGGTCTCCATGCTCCACGGTTACATGCATGTAGTCAGCAGGGCCATCTTAACAACATTATGGGCCCCCGGGCAAAGCAGTACTCCGGGCCCCTAGAAATAGATATAGATATAGATATCTACTCTCTACAGAGGGACTTAAATAAACTGGAGGATTGGGCGGCCAAATGGAATATGAGGTTTAATACAGATAAATGTAAGGTTATGCATCCAGGGATCAAAAACAAGAACGCAATCTATAAATTAAATGGAAATAATTTAGGAGAATCTAAATTGGAAAAGGATTTGGGAGTGCTCGTAGACAGTAGACTTAGCAATAGTGCTCAATGTCAAGCAGCAGCTGCAAGGGCAAACAAAGTATTGGCATGCATAAAAAGGGGCATAGATGCAAGGGAAGACAGTGTAATTTTGCCACTGTATAAATCATTGGTAAGACCTCATCTTGAATATGCAGTACAGTTCTGGGCACCACTCTATAAAAAAGATAATTTGGAACTAGAAAGGGTTCAGAGAAGGGCGACAAAATTGATAAAGGGTATGGAGTCATTAAGTTATGAGGAAAGGTTAGCCAGTTTAGGCATGTTTACTTTAGAAAAGAGGCGTCTAAGGGGAGATATGATTACTATGTACAAATACATTAGGGGTCAATACAGAGAGCTTTCATGGGAACTTTTTACCCCAAGGACCATACACAGGACACGTGGTCATCCCGTAAGGTTAGAGGAGAGGAAATTTCACAACCAGCAAAGGAAGGGGTTCTTTACAGTAAGGGCAGTCAAGATATGGAATTCATTGCTAGGGAAGGTTGTGATGGCAGATTCAATAGATATGTTTAAGAAAGGGTTAGACAAATTTTTAGCGGAAAGGTGTATCCAGGGATACGACCGTTAATTTAAAATGAAGGATAGTAGTGGATATAGGGTAAAAATAGGACTGCAATATTGAGTCTGGGGGGATTTTCACAATTGAAACAGATTGGCGATTGCTTACTCTGGATTAATTTCAAATATAAGTGCAGGATCACAGGAGATCCAAAATAGGTTGATCTTGATGGACTGGTGTCTTTTTTCAACCTCATCAACTATGATGACTGTGACTATGATGATATATAGATGTATACAGATACAGATATAGATATATAGAGATAGAGATAGATAGATGTACTTGCTCAGTGCCCCTTGAAGGTTTTTTTTGCAGGTTTTTTTCTTTTGCAGGATTATTTATTCTCATTAAGAGCAATGCCTATGGGGCCCCCTAGCCCATGGGGCCCCCGGGCAGCTGCCCATCATGCCCAATGGAAAAGATGGCCCTGGTAGTCAGCTAATAATGGGAGCCGAGATTGTGAAACATGCATTTAGCAACTGAAACATGTGCTTTCATGTGGTTTACCATGACAATATCCCCCAAAATGCTAAGATTACCTGTAACACAGACTTTAAATACATTAAAACATATCACTGGTATGTGCAAGTGGTGACAGCTAACGATGTGTCTCCCACCACCATTAGTATGTTTTGAATTGTGTATATACAGTCAGGTCCATAAATATTGGGACATCGACACAATTCTCATATTTTGGGCTCTATACACCACCACAATGGATTTGAAATGAAACTAACAAGATGTGCTTTAACTGCAGACTTTCAGCTTTAATTTGAGGGAATTTACATCCAAATCAGGTGAACGGTGTAGGAATTGCAACGGTTTCTATATGTGCCTTCCACTTTTTAAGGGACCAAAAGTAATGGGACAAACTAAACAATCCTACATCAAACTTTACATGTCATTGCAAGGCAAAAAAAAATAATCTGAGATTTAATCAATTTAATTTATTAACCCAGCATATGGGTCATGAGAGAAGATTTGCAAGGTAAGCCTGAGTTTTTAAACATCCGGCCGTTTTTTGGTAGAATGTACATTAGTTAGATCATAGCTTGAAAAATATCGGTAACTTATTTGGTTTGTTTTGGGGACAAAGTGCTTGTAATAAATAACTAAACTAAACTAAGGAGAGATTGGCAAACATGTTTTAGTTGGGTAGTAAAGCTTGTCTCGCCTTACACTCTATTTTGATTACATTTATTATGGATTCCCTTACATTCTGACACTAACACATGTATGATTTGCTATATTTTTGCGTACAAAAACTGTTTATTTAAAATGTTACTTTGGTTATTTTAAACTCGAATAGCATTTGTGTATTATACATTTGAAAGGAAACATATATGTGATATTTTACTTACATTAAAAATAGGTGTAAATCACATACTGCCTGAAGTTGGCACCTTTTCCATCCCAGCAACCCTGTCCTCCACCCCTGGAGCCCCACTCTGAATAGCAATATTGTGAAACATCACACACAGAGCTATGATGTCGCATACTTTACTCGGCCCATGCATCAGTGCACCACCCGACCGGTCCAGGCATCTGAAAAGTGCCTTTAGTAGGCCAAAAGCCCGTTCAATGACTGATCTGGTGGCTGTATGAGCCGAGTTCTATGCAACCTCACACTCTGTGTGTGGGATCAACATCGGAGTGAGGAGACAAGGACATAAGGGATAAGTATTATCTCCTATGTAGGGTGAAAAGAAAGACAGAAGAATCACACGTTAATACACTCTTAGACTAACAAATGACCACCCTACAAAGGCTAACTTAGAAATATGTAACAAGTACATTATAGTAAAGCCATATTGACAGGTAAGTCTGGAATATTTTCTACAAGAAACAATACATTATTGTTTACTAAACACATTGGCAAACCCAAGAACCATAGGTGGCCAAAGGCTTTTTACAAGATGCTTTCTATATTATATTGGAGGAATGTCATGGGCAAGATGTAACTTATATGTGGAGAATACTTAAAAAAACACAAAAACTTTAACAATGTAACCTACAAACATATTATCCAAAAAAAAACAAATACAAATACACTAATTTATCCAAAAATGGACTTAGGCATATTGCCTTCAATAGTTTCAGAAATTTACATTGAGGTTCCAAATTAACAATTACAAACAAACATGTAAACTAAGATGTGATTTATCTGATTACTAAATCATGCTACATTAACTGGAGATTTTACAAACGTGTTCCAACAAAGCAAGAATTTTTGAAAAAAATAAACAAAGAACTAATGGCACGTGCACTATATGAACCAATGTTGAAACATAACATCCGAGGACAACGATCTCATTCAGAGTGCAGTCCCTTTTTTACTTAATGATTGTGAAAAAAAAGTCAGCAAAAAATTAAGTAAATACGTTACTCAAATTACCAAGGAGCCACCAAAGAGCCTCTCGTGAAATCTGTGCCACGTCCCTGATTGCCTAAACGCAAAGGAGTCATGGGTATTCACACCCCATTTGGCAACCAGCATTTGAATCTGGAGAGAGAGGTCACATATAATCTGGACATTAATCGAGTGGAAATGCTTCCTGTTCAAATACAAAGAGGCCTCCCCACCCAACGGGACCAAGGCCACTTGTGTCCCATCTACTGCCACTATGACTTGCGGGAAGGCAGATATGGTGGCAAACTGCCGCTTAATGCGCACAAGGGACTCCTCATCAAGTGGCAGATATATAAGCTAATAGATGCACAACAGGAATGCCCTGAGCACAACTTTCAGAACACGACTAATGGTGGCCTGGGACATATCTGTTACGACCCCCACTGTGGTCTGCAACAACTCAGTCGCACAGAAGTGCAGTATCGTCAACAGTTTGGTCAAAAGCGGTACTGCTGTCACGATATGGCGCATTGGCTCAAGGTCACTGTGCACAATTTGCAGGGTGTCCAAGATGACATGAGGAGTAAGCCAATAGCAATGGACAACCTCAGCAAAGAGCCTGACACGTGGCCTGAAGACACTCTCTAGGATGGCAATGTTGTACCAGTTGCTAGTTTGGACGGTGTGGACGCTCATGCTCCTCGAGAGCCAGATTATCATCCAACTCCAGAATCTCCTGTATGTGTGACAAAAGGATGATTTTAAAAACAAACAAACTAATTATCTGAGGGCTTTACAGCTTGGTATTTGCTATGTAGACTCCAAACATGCAAATTATACTTACAACAAAATCACGCATCATATTGAGGCTTCATTTTTTAAAGTACAGTCAGGAATAAGAGGGGGGAAAAAAACAAACAAACCTTGAGTAAATAATCAGACCGAAGTCAAAGTGACCAAACACCACATCAGAAAAACACATCACCATCAAGATACAGAAAAAGATACACAACAGATAGAATATAACAAAATACCTAAACTCCCAACAAAAAACTAATACACCAAATGGTGTTTTAAACTGATCCATAATTAAAGAAGTCTCTGCAGGTGTACATGCTGCCACAGATCAGATGACGACAGATGCAGGTGCGTTAAGAGTGCAATTTCCTTGAATGTTTGAAGAGTACCAAACTTATATTCCGATTACTTAAAATGAAGTTGTAGTAAGTGTCTGTGTTCATTTTTGTTGTATTTATTGTAAAAATGTTTAGGTGTTCCTTATGTGAAATGTAACTGTTGTCTCATTTGCAGACATGTTTTTTTTTGCCTCGGTCTAGTCTATATGGTGTATGTAAATTTCAATCTTGATGTCGCCATAGTGGTTAGGCATTCAAACTGCCAACATTAGCGTACTGAGTTTGAATCCAGAGTCATTCCCGTATGTGTGTGGACTTTGTATATCCCAATGTTTCGATGAGTTTAGTTGAATGTGTTGAAGAGTACGCTAGTATATGTTTTGGGGACAGCTATGTCTACAGTGTGTTGCACCGTGTATGTGTATTTATGATTGCGAATTATTAGCCGTTGATTTCCCAACCACAAAGTGTGTGCATTTTTTAATTGTTTAGCCTTTAACTTTTATGTTACCAGTTAGTGCCTGTGTTGTGTTGTATGATTTTTCAGTATTACCTTGGTTTCTGGCTTTTGTACTCACATGTTATTATTTTACCTAATAGAACTTTCAAACATGGTGGTTGTCATTCAAGTCTTTGTGGATTCGAATGTAGGTAATGCTCAATCTGCATGTTAGGTTAGTGGTTAGACAATCCACTTTTCATCAGGGGGTTCATGAGTTTAATTCCTGACCTATTTTATGGAATATGGCTAAATTGCATGTTGAAATTTGTTTGCAGCTACAACACAGAAAAGCAGCTGTTCCAAATATCTTGATTTCAAAGAAATAGGAAATATCCACAGATAAAACCAAATAACACCTAAGTGGCCAAGATAAATTTAAATTATCACAGAAATGACAAACATTTTAAGTCCAATTATTATTAATATTTTTATTATTATTATTGATTGATTTTTCCTAGTAAATTATTTAAACTGGGCAAGTACCACAAATTTAGGGCTATAATATTTCATTATATAATTATTGACATTCATAAAAAATATAAAAGTAAAACAGTTTGTTTAAGTTCGCACAATTTATTCAAACTTTAACAAATAAAGCTGTTATGATTTCATATTATTGTTAGTGTATTATTAGCTGCTTTTTACAAATATCAGCAACTAACTGTTAGGCACATCAACCACTTTACATTGCAATTTATTACAACTGTGGTTGTAATAAAAAAAAGCTGCTTTAAAAACAAAATACACAATGTTTAAAGTTTGATATAAATCTACAATAACATTAAAAAAATATATATTTTTCTATGTGAAGTGTATTAAGATGTATGAACAAAGCTATTTGAACAGTTTAGTGTTGCTATTCAGCGCTGCTGCTCTATCTGCTGTGGATTTAAACATGACCCTGAGCTTTCTTAAGTTTAAGCAAGAAGTTAAGATAAAACTAACAGCATTTCTTCTTAACTATCCGATGGATACAGAGGTAACACCTATTCTTCTTAAAGCTGGGTACACACTACACAGTTTTCATCCAATAATCGGCTAAATCAGCCGACATACGACCTCTCGTTCAAAAGTCGGGTCAGTGTGTGCAGTGACACGATGGTCGAAAGTCTGCCCAAATGGACGATTGTCGCCTCATTTGGTTGGTCGTACCGTTTAATATTTTCGTTCCATTCTCGTTTCCGTTGTGTAGTGTGCATAAACTTCCGACCAATCCACGACAATCCTCTGATACTTCCGCGACCTGGTGGGCATGTGTATGTAAATTTTTTGATGTCTGTCCCAGTCCCACGTGGTGCGGAATCCGCACATCACTGACTTGTGTTTTGTATAGATGTGTATTGCACCTGTCTGGCTGCAGACCGTTACACGTGTATAAAGCACGTGTGTTATTACCCTTTGCGTCTATGTCGGCAATGTATTCATATTTACTCTTTATAAACTTTAATCTTTATAACCTATTAAAGTTATATTAACCTTTATTAACTTATAATTGTGAAGTACCCAGAATAAACCACACAGTGTTCATGCAACATTTTTATTGCAGGAAAAAGGTACAAACATTTTTACACACACAGCTGTCTGAAAGATTCGCATGAGAAGTGAGCGCGCCCATACCAATCAGAGCACAGAGCACTGCAGAGTATTTTTTTTAGTATTTAGTATTTTTAAAGGTGCTACTGGTTTGTGGCAGAACAGGATTTGATGTCGCTTGGGTTTCTATTCCCTTTGATTTCTTTATCTACGATACACGGAAATAAAAAAATGTTTACCATTTAACTTCTATATCTGTAATTTATATTCAACGACATAAATACTCTCATTTTCTCACCTTTCACACTGCTCGAGATCAGTTTATATTTTGGTCCATGTGGCGAAATCGCAATAATTGCGGGCTTAACCTCCATACATTCTGTAAAACAGGAGCCATTTTGGTTATTATAATGGTACAGTTATGTGCCCAAAGCATTTAGTTGTCTACACATGTTCACTGAAATACCTTTGTGTAGAACTTTAGTATATTTTTCTTTTTTCTTTTTTTCTTGTTTGCTAACAAGTGTAACATTAGATGTATCAGTGGTATCTAAACAGGCCTTCTCACTGTTAATTCTTCGTTCTGACATAAAAAAATTAGGTTACAAATTAGTTTACATTGCTTTATGTGACACTAGAATGAAATAAAGTCCTTCTAGCAGGTACACTACACGTGCTACTGACCTTTTTTAATATCGTTGTCGTCCTGGTCCAGTACTTTGACCATCATCTCCACCTCTCTTGGGCTCATTGGATTTGCTCTTCGCTCATCTTGAGTATCTTCATCCCCCACCTTAACTTTTCCAAAATTTTTTGGCCCTTCCA
Organism: Mixophyes fleayi; assembly: GCF_038048845.1. NCBI lineage: Eukaryota > Metazoa > Chordata > Amphibia > Anura > Limnodynastidae > Mixophyes > Mixophyes fleayi. The sequence goes on from NC_134402.1 coordinate 119,301,447, forward strand.
GCACCATCTCTGACTCTGTCTCCGTCTCCATAGCTGCAACCCCCACTGACACCTTCTCCTCACCCGCAACCCCCACTGACACCTTCTCCTTAACCTTAACACCCACTAACACTTTCTCACTCGCCATCTTCTCACGCTCCATGGCGCCAAACAGGTTCCTCTGTCATTTTATACACTCAGACATGGGCGTTCGTTTCTGCTGTGGACCAATCAGCGATGATGCACGCCGAGAATGGAGCATTCCATTGCATATGAAGGGATTTTATTATTAGGGAATATTCATTGCATTGCACTTTAGCAGTTAAATGTTTTTCTAAATTTTATGTATGTTACTAAACTTCTATTTTATAGGAATGAATGAAGTATTGCCTTCTCTTTTTATGCAGCTTTGGGTATTAACTATAGCGAAACCTCTGCCCCTGTATGCTTATGTCTTTGGTATCTCGTTACATTTCCCGCAAATGTTGCTTCAGTGTGTACGAAATTAAAATCATTGCTCACGACAAGATGGCTGTAAAAAGTCGCTAAAGGGACGTACGCTCTTCCGTTTATCGTCCTAAACAAGGCTAGTGTGTATGCAGTCCATAGACCGAGCGATCGGACCATCGATCGCATGTAAAATCACTCGGCATAAAAAGTTGGTTGAAATTTCTGTAGTGTGTACCCAGCTTAACTCAGTACAGATAACGCCTAATCTTCTTAACTTCATACGGATCCCCGCCCATTCCCATCCTTTTTTTCTTAGGTGTAGAAAATCTTCTTAAGTGCAGTTAAGGAGGATTTTCATCTTCACTTAAGAAATTCTTATCTTACGCAACAGATTTCACTTCTTATCTCCCTTTTCTGGACATGCGTAGAGAAGATTTTTGCATTATCCAGAAAAAAGGGCAGATAAGATATATATACATATATACAGAGAGAGAGAGAGAGAGAGAGAAATATATATATATGGTGATGAGACGCTGCAGTCACATTCCATGGAGAAGGCCTCCATGAACTATCTTACTCTTTGGTGGCATTACAATATTGAGAACATCCCCTTCTCCACTAGCAACAGTAGCACCGGAAAATCATAAGACTGTAATGCTCTTGTAATGCTATTTAGATAAAGATATAGATACAGATGTTGAATGTGTGTGTGGTGATAATGATCATGGGTCGGGTACTTTGTCATTTTCTTCCCTGTCATTTTTCTCAAAGCCTAGAAGTTACTTCTCAAGTTAAACTTGCTTTTAAAATTTGGGGAAAATATTTGTTTATTACTTGTGACAGGATGGACCTCTTATGCCACCCTTATGCCACCCTGTCCATGTGTTGGTGGGGACCAGCTGGGCTTGCCTTGCCACCGTCCCCTTTCTTTCTCCCAAATGCACCCTCTAACCGCAGTAATTTGCAACTGCCATCACTAGGCTCCTTAGCGGCACAGCGTCTTTCTGGGTAACTCTCACTGCTAGGGTACCCCTTTGCTAGTACACCTGGGTTGGTACAACTGACCTCTTGCATTCAGATCAGGTTTGCTGTAGATGGTTTCCCCTGGCTTATCACACTAACTAGACCTGCAGGTAGCGGGCAGTGTTTTGGTACTGGATACAGGGTTCCAAACTCAGAACAGTCATATAGAGCAATCTGCGATATCCTAAATTGCATTGTTCAGTCATTTTCTTTCACTTTAACAAGGCAGGATAACAGGTAACGACTCCCTGCTGTGCATGCAGGCTAAAAAGACATGTTGGTCACTTCACATGAAAAGACTTAATTAGCACGATGCTTTCTTTAGAAAAGTTACGAAAATCCAATTTCCTCCCCTGGCACTGTCTCAGAAATAAATACATTTTCTATACAGAAGTATAACACAATCTAAAAAAATATCAGTACATTTGCAATGATATACAGTGGTGCCCTTCACCCATAATTAAAATAAATATCTACAATGAGATATTTCTACATGTTCCAGCCACAAATAAGTTATTTATAAGTGATCCAGCCACAATACCGAGGGGATACTCTCTTCCTCGCCTTCCCTGTTTTTCTCTCTCTCTCTCACTATCTTTTCCTCTGTCTCTTATTTTCTTTCATTTTCTTTCACTCTTCCTTGCAGTTCTTTCTCTCGCCACCATTCTCTATCTCAATTTCACCCTTTACATTCTTTTTTTCTCCATTTATTTACAATGTTGCAACTTTTTTGAGGAATGATCATAAGATAACAGTGTTAAGAATCCACAATTATTTTCTGATAATATTACAGAAGCTTTGTTTTTTATTCTGAATTTAACACTGCGCTGCCTTGTAAAGGGAAGCTTTCCTTTACAAGGCAGCGCTGCTTTAAATTTAAGCTGTCATCTCGCCAATTTCCGGCGACTTGTACAACCCGCACTATGATACATTTACCCCTGTATATTAATTTAAATTAGAAAAGAGATGGCTTTGACAAAACTATGGACACCCTAGCTTTAACAATATTATCCCTTTTTGTTGAGTTGTCAATGAATAGTGGTGAGTTGAAACTGTTGAATCTTGTGTTTGAGAGTTAGCTCGAATGTTTTTTTTGGCGGTTGATTGAGTTGCTTAATCCACCATTCAAAAAATCCTGAGTCGCAATCTTTGATCAAGTTTTCTCTTGTGGCTATATCCAGTGAGGTTGGCTACATCACCATGGGCCTTAACTTTTCTAATAACATTAGGTATGGTTTCGGGTGGAAATGGAACATAGAGTTTTCTGGAAATTGATTTGTAGTCTTGAGATTGGCCTTAATTGACTACAATTTGGTGCCTGAATTCCTCAGTCAAATCTCTTTCTTTCTTTTCTCCATGCTCAATGCGGTACACACAGTGACATAAACAAGGACTCCTTTTCTCTATTTAAGTTCAATTAATGAGTCCTTTTTATATTGCTGGCATCCGCTACTCACCACAGGCGAGTTCAGTTTCAAAGTGAAGGAGAATCACCTGCTTGAAATTTAATTACTTCTTAATTTTATCTGGACAATCTAAGGATTTCTATGCTGAATAAGCCACAAGTTAAATGTTTTTGGCCACAACTGTAGATGGAAACAATTAAAAGGAATGGAAATTAGGCATTTTTACCATTGTTCTAATTTTAATAGCAATTTTTTTTCCAGAAGACGTGAAATTGGATTGTGTGTTTGTAGAAGAGATAAACAAAGATACAGTAACATTTTAAAAATCAGAACTTGGAAACATAGACTTACCCTACTCCATTGCAGCTTTCTTCCTAATCATAAAATGGTATAAATGACACAAGCATGACATAGTGGGAGAAGACTCCTCAAATAAGATGAGTAACCTAATGACATCTCGCCAATCAACTGAAAAGAACCATAACACACAATATAAAAATAATACAATCATGAATAACTAAATAATAATATCTGGAAAATAAATGAGAATTAAAAAGTAGCTGTATTAATTTATAAATGTATTCACTTCACTCTGTGTACTCCCCCTCCAAATTTGGAAAAAGATTAAATAAAAACCATTGAGGAAAAAAATTTGTTTGTTTTTGGTAAAGATCATTTTTGTTTTAGAAATGTATAAGCCTCTTGTATAGGAAACAATAAAATTTAATTTTCAAAATGTTTGTGTGATCCTTTATATAAGATTAGATTGGGAACTGTGCTGAGATTGGGACTTTATTTGTATGGCTTATTCTAAAGTAGAAAATAATCATTTGGAACCCCTTGCACCTAATAAGTTAGTTTATAGTTTTAAATGATTTAGTTGACGTTTGGGGAAATTTTAATGCATGGATTAAGCCAGTGGTTCCCAAACATTTGCAGTTAGCGGCACCCTTAGAGTCTCCATAATTCTTTCAAGGCACCCCTCCAAAATAATTACCAAGCAGTCCCAATTTATAAGTAGCTGGGTCAAAAAATGTAATAAGTATTTAGGTCAGGACAGAAATACTTGTTTAGTTGTATGCAAAAATACACATAAATTCAAGGGAAAATAATATTTTTATATATTTTTTTCAATTATATTTCTGTCAAAGAATAATTTACAGCTCACTCACTCTGTGTCCCTGCATCATCTCCACACTCTGTGCCCCCCCCCCCTGCATCCACACACTCTGTGCCCCCTGCATCCACAGACTTTGTGCCCCCTGCATCCTCGCTCTGCCCCCTCTGCATCCTCGCTCTGCCCCCTCTGCACCCACCATGGCCAGGAAGAGGGGAAAAAAAATTACCAATCCGGCGGCGCCCGGGACCCAGCATCCTCTCTCCTGCTGCTTGTCACTGAATGTTGGGCATGACGTCATCACGCCCGACATTCAGTGAGAAGTGAGGAGGGAGGAGGATGCTGGGTCCCGGGTGCCACCGGATTGGTAAGTTTTAGTTTGTTTGTTTGTTTTTTTTGCTCTTTCTGTCCACGGCACCCCTGTGACATCACAGCGGCACCCCTGGGAGCCGTGACACACGGTTTGGGAACCCAGGGATTAAGCAATATACTGGTCTTAACATAAATGACAGATGTTAGATTAGTTCATTTTAATGTTTTTAAAACATATTTAAAATAAAATGGTATAAATCCAAATTATTCCTATAGCTTTTTTTATTTGCTTTTATAGGATATATAAATTGAGAAATATTTTGAGAAAAAGTGGTCTAAAAGGAAAAATAAGTATGAAGGTTTGAGGCAAAGGTGAGACGTTGAAAAATACGCAACTAACAATGTTTTGTCAACAGTATACGTAACAGAGAATGAGTGTGATTGAACAAGTAATAATTCAACTCCATGAAATATTTTTTCATTAATACTTATTAATTTATTACATTTTAAATAATCTATTACATTTTGTTCATTTTGTCAGCAGCCAATTACTTACTAGATAATTTTGGAGTGCGGGAGGTAACTGTATTACCTTAAGCAAACCCACAAAACATTCACCAGGAAGAACATATAAACTCCATACAGACTTGAAATTAAACCCATGGCACCAACACTAAGAAGAAGCCGTGCTACAGTAATTTATTGTTAGGTTACAGGAGGATTTAAAAAAAAATTAAATTGTTAGTATTTTTTTAATAGTAGGGTGCACTGGTAAGATATTGCTTTCAAGTAGTGAATGAAATGGATTTCAGCACAATATTTTTTTTGAGACTGGAGAAAAAATATCACAGAGTGTTACAAAATCTGTTCCACAAACTAGGTCTTGCAATTATAGCCATGGAGCCAGACATATGATGAAAAACATTGAACTGTTTATTGCAGAGTAAACAACAATCCAGGATGCAATGAACACAGAGTATAAACAGATTTTCAGGAATAGCAGATAGCAGGAGTAATGCAATTGTCAGTTACCTCCTGGAGAGATACAGGTGATTGATTAATGCTGTACAGGGAAACAGGATCTGGCCAAGCATGGATATCCACAGAAACAAAGTAAGCAGGCAGTGATCCAGGGTAGAACCATAAACAGGCTCAGGAACATCAATGACCAGCAAAGAATACTGGGATAGGTGGGCATATATAAGACACAGTCAGGTGTGGATGATTAACTAGCTGTCCTAGTTAACCTCTGGTAGTGGGAAAGGCAGAACAGCAGCACCTCTGGAGGATCACAGGTACTGCAGTGTAATATAAACACTAAAGACACAAGGCAGATCATAACACAGAGAAAGGTAACTTACTGCTTAAAGGATTCAAATTGCAAATAAATCAAAGAATGTGTAGAGAAAAGATGATATCTGTATAAAATTCACATAATTTGCTAACTAAAGAAGCCCAAATGAATCAGAACAGTGTAAACAAATACGTATTTGTTATCACCCAAAGGTACATGAAGAAAAAGATCTAGGGATGGTTAACATACAGTGCACTCAGTTCCGCTCTAAAAACTTTTCTAACTAGAAATGCACGTGCCTGGAATTGATGGACTGTCAATTGATTTTACAAGTGTTTTTGAACTATAGTTGGTGAAAATCTCTGTCAAGTTCTAAAGGAATCCCATGTGATAAAGAATTATTGTTAAGTTGTCAACATGCAACGATATGGTTCCTACGCAGCAATGCAGAAATTAACCATTATAAGGAACTGGAGATCAAGTTATATTATTTGTGTGGACACCTAGTTCATCCTGACCAAACCTTTATTAGTCCAAATAGGCACATTTTTAGTAATACTTTTTGTTTCAATAGATTTTTTCAATCAATGTTAAATATAGATAATGCTACAACAGATAAATCATTTATTTTTTTACATTATTGTGGTCTGGATTATAGTGAATCAAGAAACGGGTTTTGATCAAATTAATCATGATTACTTGTTTGGGACTGTGAAAACTTTTTTTTTTTTACTTCAGTTTATTTCTGCTGTTAAATTAATGTATACAAATAGTTTGTGTTTGGTAAATTGGTTAACCTTTCCCTGTCACAAAGGGAATTAGACTAGAATGCCCTCTCTCAGGGATGTTATATTCTCTTGCAATTTAACCTCTTTTACTTCAATTAAGAAACAATTGAGCAGGTTTTATTTTAGCCCACTCACAAATGCTTAAATAAGTATCACATTATGCTGATAATATCTCTGTATTTATGGGCAGTGATAGAGATGAGCTTTGTAAATGGGCAGAATGTATGTGAAAACATTAATTAGGTAAAGATTAATGCTCTCTTGTTTGGAGAGTGGACATTTCATCAGCCTTCAAATCTTTGGAGTGGAGTAAATATGGTTTTAAATTACAGGAATATTTTTAGACATTGCAGTCATTCTATAGCTAAACTGGTAGGGAGTCCTTGAAAAAGTTGACAGTAGGTTACAGCAGAAGTGGTTGTTGTCATGATTGTCTTATAGAGGGTGTGTGTTTGTAATTAATGTTTTGACATTAGTTGTGCTAAGCCCCTCAACTTTACTGTTAAATAAAACACAGAAAGTGTCTGCTTGATTTAGGAATTAAATCAATGGATTAAGCAAAACATTCTACTTCTACCTGTGATTGTGGTCAAGGTTTATTAAATATACTTAACAGTGTTACTGCTTTTAGATGTTATGCAGAAGTTACTGTTTTCAGAGGAATTTACTCCTCTATTCCTCTTCCTAAAATAGGTTTTAAATGATTTGAAGATTGACAAGCTACAAATTGAGGGGGATTTATTTAATTTAATTCTGTGTTTTAATCTGTTATTATGGTTTGAGCAAGTGAATTCTAAAAGTCTTGTTTCTGTTTTTCTTAAGGCAAAAGTACCAAAAAATAATCAGGGAAACAGGTGCAGATATATTTCACAAAGTCCAAAACAGCAGCAGCTCTGCACTGCATACCTCAAAATGTTCAGTCCTTATTTGTTAAAAAAAAATAAAAAATTATTTGTTAAAAAAATGTTCAGTCCTAACATTCCCAAGAATAAATTGGGTTGCAAATTATGTTTAATACATTTAGTTTAGAGTATCAGATTATATTCAGTTTTGATACTCATTATATTTTGTGTGTTAGCTAATTTCTTATTGGAACAAGCAAATAGTTATCCTTAGTCGTAGAAATGTTCAAGCAACAGGCACTGGTTCTAGAAATATTTTTCTTATGTTTTATTTAAGCTTTGGGACAAGACTTTATAGAATGATAATGAATGAATCATAATTTCAATGTGTTTAAAATGTTAATAGGGTGTTAAGAATATAATTGTGAAATTGAAAAATTACATTTAACCTTACAATTGGGAGCTTTCATATTTTTTTTAATTTGATATTTTGTAAGATTATGTGTTTTGTTTGTTCAATAAATCCTTTTAATTTTTTTATTACTCACTCTCTGTCTCTCTCTTTATTTCTGATGTGTTCTCTCTCTCTCTTTCTAAGTCCACTACCTTCCTACAGCAGCAGTTAGTGTTACGGAGACTTTCATAGTTTTTAAATTTCGTATTGAAGACTTAAGAAGAAATTCCCCTGGAGAAAGTGTGAAATTCCAAAGACAAATAAGGAATGAAGCAAATATTCCACAGATCAGTTTTGAAAACTCCTTCAAGGTATGGTATCACAAGAGAAAACTCTCCCACCCATGTTCAAATGCCACTACGTACCATTTATTACATCTCGTTGCAGTATTGGAGTAATAAAGGTTTGTCCAGATAGCAATATGAAATAAAAACTGGCATTTATTTCAAAATTTAAAGTGCACACTTTGAAGAACGAGGATTAGAAAAGTTCAAACATATACCCAATATATTGCGTGCTTCAGTATGCATTACTCTGTGAGAAAAGGTCAGCACTGTTTTCAGAAAAAAGCCTTTGTAAATGACAGAGCAGCAGCAAGATACTTTAGAGGAGATAAGGAAATTTAATTTAACATTCCTATTTTATCAAGAGCCGCTCTGCTATTTTAGAAGATTGTACATGTTAAAAGAAATAATCTGCATATTCATTGTGGAAACCGCCCCACCAAAACTATACTCAGAGATAGGTTCAGTTAATTACAAGAGCAAAACATAAGGGGCTTCTCCCCCCCAAAAAAACTTCTCTCGACTTTGCTTACAATACTTAGAAAATAAAAAATGGCTACAGAGTACCCTTTAAGCATTTTTCAAGTTGCTCTGGAGATCGTTTCATATAGAAATGTAGAATATATATATATATATATATATATATATATATATATATATATATATATATATATACACACACAGTGGTAATTTGTTCCTACACACAATTTAATAAAAGATTCCCACACCTAAACCTCTGGATGATACTGTCATTTTAGAGGCATATTCCCACTGAATGTTCTGTTTCTGATGATTTAATTAACTGGAAACACATTTAAATCTATCATTAAGCAACATTATGTAAAGCATTATGGTATATTACATTTGTGAGCATAGATGCAGAGTGTCAGTATGTCAGCAAGAGCTATCTTCTACTCTGGAAAATAAAACAGAAAAATACACAACACATTACAGAGTTGTTATATGTACTTATTTTAACTCTTGACAAGGATTTTCAGATTTTTCTTTTCAACAATTTTCCAGTCACACTTAAGTGCCTTTAAGCTTTTCTTGTGGAATAGTAATAATTGAACTGTCAATACAAATAGTTTAATACTATAGAAAATCTCTTCTATAAAACACATAGAAAACACTGTGTAAGCAATAAAGTTCAGATTTCTGATTTACTTTTATATCGATGTGACGCAGTGGAGGTCAAAAATGTGGCCAAGATGCAGCTGAAAATCATCTTTGGTCGGTTTGCACTACAGCATTTGCGGAGGAACAGGAGTTGGGCGAGGTGAGGACATTGCTTACTAATACCGCTTTCATACTGCCGCCCCGGCAAAAACCCGGCTTGAAAAATCCGGGATATCGGAGCGTCCCAGCTCAGAAACACCATTCATACTGCACCTCGGACCCGGGAATTTCCCGGGTTGACCCCATTCATACTGCACAAGTCTGTGCCCTGGCAATTTGTGGGAGTCATCACCAGAGCAGTTTTCATTGGCTGAAAAATGGTGATGTCATTGAAAGGTGACTGTTTTTTGTTTTTTCTTCCATGGGCTCCCACCGATGACATCATCCTCCAGAGACAGGCAGACAGCCAATCAGCTTGTTTTCTGTGCAACCCGGGTTGAAAAACCCAGGTTGCACCATTCATAGTGCAGGCAACCCGGGTCCAACTCGGGAATTACCCCTCGATAAATCCCGGGTTGAAGACCCGGGTTTTTAGACCCGGGATTTTTGACTTGTACCATTCATACTGCACCAAGACCCGGGTCGTTTGAGCTCGCCCCGGCAAAAACCTGGGATTTTGGTGCAGTATGAATGGGGTATAAGTGCAGTGCTGGTGCACTGAATCACCTGCTTTTGAAGAGGAGAGAGAAAATGAACTGCTATATTTTTAATGGGGTCTATTTTGTACCGTCATGTTGCATTTTGGCAGAGAAGCATCTAAGTGCACCTCGTCTAACGTAATAAAAAGTGTCACACGTAAAAGTAATGTAATAACTCATGCCCATGAATAGTTTGAGCCATTAATGAGGCTAAACCAAGCAGTATTTAGGAGAAAAAAAATAACATTTTAATTTAATGAAAGCAAGAGTTTGATGTATCATCATGATGCTTTTTTTTTACTTTGTGAAGGCGACTTCAGAGAGCAGATAGGAGGTGTGCACATTGATTTGTGCTGAATGGACCAATGCAAAACCAAGAGGTTTTTTTTTTGTTTTTTTTTAACTTAAAAGGATTTTATTAAGTTTTTAGTAAAAGAATATATAACAAACACGGCAGTTACAACAGAGTACAATGCATAATGTAGATCCAATAAATCAGTCAGAACTGCCCATAAACAAACAATCAAAAAAGAAACAACAAACACAAGAAACATTCAAATACACATAAGACAAAGACTTAAAACCAAGAGTTTTTATGGTAGGCATCCAGAGCAGCTTGTCAATGAGGTCCAGTGTCTCTATCAGCACTGAGCTATTACAGGGCTAATAACAACTCATAGGTGTTTATATAGGATTAGACCAACAGGTGTCTAAATAGGTTTAGATTTTATTAGAAGAAACACATGTAGGGTCTGAGTCATTAAGGAGAGCAAAGCAATAAAAAGTTTGCTCCTGGATAAACCACGTTGCAATGCATGGGGTGCAAATTAGTTTATTATTTGGCACATAAGTAAAAAACTGGCTGTTTTTTTACATGTAGCACACAAATACTTGATAGTTTTATTTTTACACCGAAATTTAATGTTGATCTAGGACATACCTTACCCCAAATATAAATCTGTCCTCACATTTTAAACTTACCTCCTCCTCCATTGCAACATGGTTTTGGCCAGGTGCAAAGTTACTCCTTTTTGTGCTTTGCTCTCCTCAATGACTCTGGACTGGAGAGTTGTAATAATAGTGTAAACAATGTAGAATATTTCAATTCTAAAGTACCAGAGCTATTTTAGCGAGTAAAATTAGCTTGACTTTTTCAGCTTCAGATTGAAGGACACTTGAAATCAGCTTCACAAGATTTACACAAACATTTTATAACTAAATTCCAATCTTTATAACAACAGACACATGTGGCTTTTCATTACGTTTATTCCAATAATTGTGAGAAATGCATAGTTCTAACATCTATCTCACCTGCCAAATGCTATTGCATTGTACAATCTGGCTAGTCGGCAATATTTTCTACATGTTGAACCAGTTAGCAATATACAATTCTTTTTAATAAAAGCCGCAACACAATATATTAAGAAACACAGCAATATGTAATTTGATTAGTGTTTCATTTTATGTGTAAGCAAAACATGGCTGAATCAAAATAAACTTAAGAAAACATGAATCGTTTTTTCTGCGAAACAGTCCCAATGTTTGAGTAATGGTCCAAAATTTTGGGACAGAAAAGGCACCAAAAATGTGCATTGGGGGTGTGACCTAATTTGTCAATTTTCCCTTCAAGAATGTTGTTGAAAATGGTTAAAGGGGAGGTGATGAAAATGGTTAAAGGGGAAGTGATGAAAATGGTTAAAGGGTCGAGTGATGAAAGTGACTGAAGGGGAGGTGATGAAAATGGCAGAAGCGGAGGGTAAATAAAATGACTGACGGGGATTAATGAAAATGACTGAAGGGGGATGATGAAAATGACTGCACTCTATTTCAACCAATTGTAACATGACAATTAAATTGTAATACAACTACTTTCTTTTCACTGTTTAAAAGACTGCTTTGTCTCGAGAAGGCAGAAATTTTAGAATTGAAATTTTGGATGATAATATTATTACAGCGCATGTTTATATTTTGTTAATAAATCATTATATTTTTTTCTTAAAGATCATTTACTGTAGAAACTCAATTACTGCTTTATCAATTTGCTGATGAAAATGGCTGCTGGGGCTGTTGCTGATGAAAATGGCTGCAAGGGGGTTGCTGTTAAAAATGGCTGCAAGGGGGTTGCTGTTAAAAATGGCTGCAAGGGGGGCTGCTGGTGAAAATGGCTGCAGGGGGCTGCTGATCAAAGGGGGTTTATAACTCCAGAAATTGTTTTCTAAAGCAGTACTGTTCTCATATGGCACCCTAAGTTTTGCCCTATCTGAAGCTTTGCCCTACTTTAAGCTAGGGGTGTGCACCGGCCACTTTTCGGGTTTTGGGTTTTGGGTTCTGATTAGCTTCAGGTTTTGGGTTCTGATTGGTTTTGCCAAAACACCCCACTCAAGGTTTTGGTTCTGATTTAAGGTTTTGGGTTCTAATTTTTTTTTTTTTAAAAAGTATAAAAAGTGCTAAAATCCATATTTTTGGTTTTTTTTCACTCCTACACTATTATTAACCTCAATACCATTCATTTCCACTCATTTCCAGTCTATTCTGAACACCTCACACCTCACAATATTGTTTTTAGGCCAAAAGGTTGCACCGAGGTAGCTGGATGTCTAAGCTAAGCGACACAAGTGGGCGGCACAAACACGTGGCCCATCTAGGAGTGGCACTGCAGTGGCAGACAGGATGGCAGTTTCAAAAGCTAAGCCCCAAAGAGCACATAATGCCAAAAAAAGAGGTGCAAGATGGAATTGTCCTTGGGCCCTCCCACCCACCCTTATGTGGTGAAATAGGACATGCGCACTTTAACAAACCAATCATTTCAGCGACAGGGCCTACAAAACTGTAGCTGAAATGATTGGACTGCAGGAACAGTGAACGTAGTTAAATATTGCAGTACTAATTTTTTTATACTGCAGGAACAGTGAACGTAGTTAAATATTGCAGTACTAATTTTTTTATACTGCTGGAACAGTGAACGTAGTTAAATATTGCAGTACTAATTCTTTTTTACTGCAGGAACAGTGAACGTTGTATTGCAGTACTAACTCTTTTATACTGCAGGAACAGTGAACGTAGTTAAATATTGCAGTACAAATTCCTTTATACTGCAGGAACAGTGAACGTAGTTAAATATTGCAGTACTAATTCTTTTATACTGCAGGAACAGTGAACGTTGTATTGCAGTACTAATTCTTTTATACTGCAGGAACAGTGAAAGTAGTTAAATATTGCAGTACTAATTCTTTATTACTGCAGGAACAGTGAACATTGTATTGCAGTACTAATTCTTTTATACTGCAGGAACAGTGAACGTTGTATTGCAGTACTAATTCTTTTATACTGCAGGATCAGTGAATGTAGTTAAATATTGCAGTACTAATTTTTTTATACTGCAGGAACAGTGAACGTTGTATTGCAGTACTAATTATTTTATACTGCAGGAACAGTGAACGTACTTAAATATTGCAATACAAATTCCTTTATACTGCAGGAACAGTGAACATAGTTAGATATTGCAGTACTAATTTTTTTATACTGCAGGAACAGTGAACATAGTTAGATTGCAGTACCAATGGACTTAGCAGGACAGAGCACAGGACAAAGCACCACTGGACTCAGCAGGACAGAGCACAGGACAAAGCACCACTGGACTCAGCAGGACAGAGCACAGGACAAAGCACCACTGGACTCAGCAGGACAGAGCACAGGACAAAGCACCACTGCACTAACCAGGACAGAGAATACACAACCTCCCACTTCCATGTACAATTCCCGAGTAAAGATGGCGGCGGCAAGCGGGGAATTGAAAGGATCCGAGTATAGCGAGATCCGACGGCGGGATAATGACTCATAGCCTCGTTTTCAGGTTTGCTAAGCGCCGTTAATACCCGAACAGTGCTCGGATCGGGCTCGGATCCGCACTGTTCAGGGCTGCTCGGATAGCGAAGACCTGAGCCCGCTCATCCCAGCTTTAAGCTACAGGTTTATTTTGTTTGATTGTTTTCTTTCCTTATTTGGGAACAAAGTATCCAAGATATGAAATACACTGGCTATGGCACCATTTCCACCCTCTAACACCTCTGTTCTGTCTGCATTAAGGAAAAGGATTGGAAGAGCAATACAGTGAATATATGGGAAGTCGACAGCGGTTCCACCTCCTTGGTCTTTTTCATTCTCTTGACAGGACAGGAGGGACAATGTTTGATCCCTAATACAGTCAAAATAGAGGTGAGGTACTGGTGTGCTCAAATTTCCTGCTGTGACGTCACCCAGGTTAAGATCAGCACTCACAAAAACAACATGCTCATGTACAACAGCAGATAACCTGTCACAAATGCAAGTGCAAGGGTCTGAATCTGCAGCTACCTATAGAACAGAGGAATGGGGAGCAACATTTTAATAAACAATAGACAATGATTTTACATAAATGGCATTCCGTAAGTAACATATATATGTCTGTACAGTAAAAAAGAATGTGACCTAAAATGTCAAGCTCCAAACTGCATTGGTTCAAATTTTTGAATGAGATCCTATGGTGATGATTGGAAGGAGTTGTGAAAATCCGATCTTTGGCTCATTAGGTGGCGCCTCACCTCCCATCTGGTCCCCACCTCTCACTTCCGCATTCAAGATTTCTTCCGTCCTGCCCGCCTTTCTCTGGAACAATCTCCACCATTCTATCAGGCTTTGCCTCATCCTGCCAATCTACAAACACTCCCTCAAAACCCATCTGTTAAGGTTAGCCTATTTTTCCTCCATCAAACCCCTGCCCTCCTCTAACCCTCTTCACTATCCTTCTACACTAACCATACTTTACCTCATTTTTCCTCCACTCTTTCTTACTCACATTCATAAATGGCTATCTCTTAGAGTTCTCGTGCCCTCATCCTATCGTCCCACTCTTTGTCTCCTGTCAGTCTCCACCTCACCTTTATATTGTAAGCTCCCTTGAGCAGGACCCTCTATCCTCATATTCTCTTCCTCCTGTTTACCTTTACCCCTGACTCCCTCACCCTCATTTCTCCTGTTCGTCAATTGACTCCTGCCGCTGTCTCCCCTCTTCTCCCTTGCTTTTGCATCTCCTTCTTTCCCTGTTCCTGTTAGTGACATCCACACTATCGGGCACAGGTTCAACCTCCTTTTTTCACTCTCAATTTTTTTCACTCCCTACTTCACTTCCTCCCTTCCCATTCTATATGTGCACTGGTATTCAGTTTTAACTCTTTACCTCTGCATCTGCTCTCTACTGAATTTATAATTTTTGTACTCATTGCAACTTAATCATACATTGTACTTTTTTGTACTAATTGCACTTTGTTTCTGTACTGACTTATGCCGTTAGCCTGTACTGTTGTGCCATGCTCTATGTACGGTGCTGTGGACCCTTTGTGGTATATCATAAATAAAATATAATAAATAATAATAGTTGAGTCCTGAAGTGATATAACAGTCAGAGCACAATTAGCAAAGTTTGCTTAAACAGTCAAACTCAGGCCTGCATGGGTCTACTTTGATTGTTGACAAAATGTGCCTCACGTCTAAGGCTGGGTACACGCTCAAATGTTTTCAGCCAACTATCAGGCCAATCAAACGATAAACAACCATTCAGCCTGATATCGCATTACTGTGTACGATGTAACAATGAACAATTTTTGTTCCAAAGCACATTGTATCATTTCATTTGATTTGTAAACTGGACCAAAAATGTCATTCAATGATAAAATGATGTTGTTCCAATTATACACTCCCGACCAACATTGTCAATAGATCTCTGTGGAGTGTGCAGAGTCACAATCTTTTTAGCCGACTGTTATGACAGATGAAGAGCACAGATCTGAAGGTAAATCTTATAAAACTTGTATATTGCGTACACAGGAATCGGCACACTGATCGGGAACTTTATTTGTTCTGTCGCTGGCAAAATTGTTAAAGATGTTGCATTGGGAGAACTTTTCTGTAGTGTGTACCAAGCCTAAGTGATATCCCTGGCATCTAGTGAAATAAAATAAACTGCCTCCATTAGCTGCAGATTATGGGGAATGTGTAGAAATAAGAAATCTAGGCATATGAAAAGCACACTGTGTTTGGTTGTTGATGGTACTGTAGCTAAATGACATGGGGAAAGGGTTCCAACCTGTCACTAAATGACTGTAGACCTTATTTGCATGTGCAAATGTATGTTGCCTGTTACCTATATCCATGTTATTTTTACAATCTGAGTTCAGTTATTATTGAACCTGTTATTTTTATATTTACTATTCACAAACCATATATCCTTTATTTGGCTATACGAAAGAGATTCTAGGTATTATTTAAAGGTAGAGAAATCTTCTTTATTACTACATGAAAAAAATTATATATAATAAGACTCATGTTATAAGCTTTACTGTAACTTCTATAAAAATGATTGACAAATTGCTTGCAAAATTTAGCATGTACTTGAGGCATGTTTTTCTTACTCTCTCCCATTATTTTTTTAAAGTCCCCCTGTGGCTTTTATTTATATGTTATAATCCTCTCAAAATACACAAACTTTTGGGTGTGGTGTACTGACAGCAGTTATGGACTCATGTCATCAGGAATTTGTCATGTCATCATATAGGATTTGTGAGGGACAGCAAAGAAAAATGACAGAGCAGTAAAGTGGAAAGAGAAACAATCCTCTAGGTTTGTTAAAAGCAAACAGAGAGATGTTATAAAACGATGCTTAACAGCTGCAATTCCCTGCATTAGGCAAATTTAATGCAAGTCAATTCGGACATCACAGCAATTTTGAGATGCGCTAATTTGCTGTTTTATGGTATCCAGGAATCAATGATTTCCCTGCATACCTCTATGGGGTGTGAAGAAAAATCAGTGGTGTTACTTCACCATGGAGTGCTTTCACAACTGTTCTGGAGAATTGAATTCCCCCCTTTTCTGTAATACAACCTTCAGTAGAGGTTATTAATGCAGCACATTAAATTTCTGTGTACAATCAGCTTTGGCTCCGCCATGCACCACAATTTGTGAAAGTGAGCCTAGATTCAGGCAAAGCACATGCTAAATAGCAGTGTTTACACAAACCGAGGGACGGATTGGGCAGGTTAGAGGTGAGGAAATTTTGCAACCAGCAAAGGAAGGGGTTCTTTACAGTAAGGGCAGTTAAGATATGGAATTCACTGCCAGGGAAGATTGTGATGGCAGATTTAATAGATATGTTTAAGAAAGGGTTAGACAATTTTTAGCGGAAAAGTGTATCCAGGGATACAACCGTTAATTAAACTGAAGGATAGTAGTGAATATAGGGTAAAATAGGACTGAAATATTGGGTCTGGGGGGATTTTCACAATTGAAACAGATTGGTGGTTGCTTACTCCGGATCAACTTCAAATATAAGTGCAGGATCGCAGGAGATCCAAAATAGGTTGAACTTGATGGACTGGTGTCTCCTTTCAACCTCATCAACTATGTTAGTATGTTATGACAAGTGCAGCCCTAAGCGGAACGTCCCTAAACTAAGGTGATAGGGACAACAAATGGTACCTGCAGCCAGGAAGGTAACTCCCCTCCAGTAGCCAACCAATGGGAGGGGAGTGGGCGTTGTCGTCCAGGGAAGTATACGCCGGGCACAGGCACATTCAGTCCTTCTTATCCGGCTGGAGAAATACAGGACAACATCACTGAACAGGCTGAGTAGCATCACAGTATCGTTTATATACTGAATTTTGTCTTTACTCTGCATTTTTTCCTTGGTAGTCCTATACAATCAGCTATTAATTTCTTCCCTCTCCTTAGTTTCTTCGAATTTACCTCGTTTTTCCCTATCCCCCTTCGTTACATGCTTTCAGCCTGCTAGCCCCTTTGTCCCTCTCATGCTTTCTCCCCCCCCCCCTCTCTTCCTGTGGTTTTGGTGCATTACATGTTATAAGTATACTGTATTTGATGGCATTGTCTATATGTATTTAGCTATTGCAATAATTAGAGGGTTTTGTAGGTCTGTGTCTGTTAGCTGTATCTGCTTCCCCATTGCACCCCCTCCTTCCCACCCCCTCCCGCTCCATAGTAGCCTGCATTTACTTACAGTAATTGAACATCTGGGGCTGTGTCCTGGGTTATCCCGGGGATTAGCTTTCCTGCTGTGGCTAGTGTGGCCCATATCCCTGTAGTGCCTTGCTTTGCTGCCCCGTTTGGTAGGCATTTCTCAGTTTTTGCTGTTTTTTGCCATTTTTGCCATCTTCCCTCCACCCGTTGGAATAGACATGCCGCGCCCCCGTAGGATAGCAAACCCCCCCTCCCGTTTCTCAGACCCTCCAGCGGAGGCCCTGCATCATAGAAATCCCCCTAACAGCTTACCTGCTGTAGGGAGTGCTGCCGCGGCCCCACCCCCGTCGACGTCCGGTCGGCGTGTGACCACTTCCGGTCAGCGCACGACCACTTCCGGGGTATTCAGGAGGGGGACCAGCGGAAGGGGGAGAGGGAGAATTTTTCCCTCCAACCCCCAGCCTGCGCCCAGCGATCCGGGCATATGGAGCACTGAACCACCAATGAGGGGGCATAATAATTGGTTCACTGAACCACCAATGTTTAATAATAGCTGGTTTAGGCTAGGGTCCAGCCCCTTTGATTATGGGCAGGCCTTCCAGCCCCCATACCTGCAGGGCCCCAGGCTCCTGAATAGCAACAGGACATCAGCCCCCCTTCCCCCCTCCCAGCCCCTGGTGCAGGCTATATTATCATGCCACTAGGGCAAGGTGAGGATGGCCCAGCACGGCTGTTTGGCAGCCACCCGCTATTTAGCGCAGCCCCCCGAGAGCATCAGGTGAACAGGATAATATGGAGATAGATCGTGCACAGACACATAGTCCACCATTAGGGACCAGTGATGAAGGGTCAGACGAAGAGCAGGGAACTCACAAGCTAATGAAGATTCTACATGCACACTTTGTGGGGGGCAGCACGCAGGCTAAAGACAGTTGCATACCAAGTAGGCCGGTAGGGCGCGGCCAGGACATGGTTAAATGCTCTTACACGTCACTAATGATGGGGATCGGTCCGTGCATAAAAGATAGAATAAAGAAAGGGTTCTATGTGGATATGTTTGAGCTGACAGAGGAGGCTAGGAAGGACATAGAGACGGCCAAGGGGAGAGGGGGGATAGGGGAGGAAGCTCACAAGACCTTCTCCCGATGGGTGTCAGCGTTCTGCTCCTTCGCAGCAATATACATGGAGACGCGGCCAGAAGCAGTGACAGATGTGTGGCGGTATGTGCATTTGATCGCAGACATATTCCTGACAGGCGGGAAGTCTCATTGGCGCAAATATGACGAGGGCTTTAGAAAAAGGCTATCAGGCCAACACATAATTCCATTTGGCTGTAAAGATGTAGAAGTCTGGTTAGACATGGTACGCCCAAGTACGAACACACCCAAAGCGGTACCTGTCGTTAGCGCTCAGCGAGGGAGGCAAGGCACGCACCAAGGAGAGCGCAATAGGTGCTTTGCATTCAATCTCGGGTAGTGCACCCGTGGAGCCGCGTGCAAGTACAGGCACATTTGCGGGCGATGCAGAGGTACCCACTCAGCGAAGGATTGCCCCTGTCCCACCACAAAGGATAGCAAAGGTCGAGGCCCCCCCAACACCGCTAATTAATAAAGCCAGTTCCCCCATAAATCTGAAGGAGCTGGAGCGTTGGTTCCGGCTATCTTCAAACACAACGCTAGTATCATTTTTACGTAACGGTTTCAAATTTGGATTTAAACTCCCGGTAAAGAAAGAAGTAAAAGCCAAAGCAGTGAAAAACTTAAAGTCAGCCTATGCCCTGCCCCATATAATAAGCGAAAAAGTAAAAAAAGAAGTACAGTTAGGCAGGATGGTAGGTCCTTTTCCAGCTCCCCCAATAGAAGGCCTAGTGATATCTGCAATAGTAGTAGTTCCCAAAAAAACTGAAGGGAAATTCAGACTGATACAACACCTGTCTCACCCCCCGGGAGGATCAGTTAATGACGCCATAGACAATGCCGATAGTTCAGTAGCATACCAGTCCTTCGAGTTAGCACTAGACATAGTGAAATCATTTGGCCAGGGGGCTCTAATGGCGAAATTGGACATTGAGGCGGCATTCCGGCTACTGCCACTGCACCCTCAGTCATTCAAGTTCATGGGGTTTAAGCTTCAAGATGGGTATTACATTGATAGATGTCTCCCCATGGGCTGCTCGGTGTCCTGTGCCTTCTTTGAAAAATTTAGCTCGTTCTTACACTGGTGTATTCACGAGTCATAGCGGCATCGCACACTACTTAGATGACTTCCTATTCATAGGCCCAGCTAACCAAACGGTCTGCGCAGATATACTCAGCGCAGCGCAAGCGCTATTTAGGGTCCTAGGCATCCCCGTAGCGCATGACAAAACCGAGGGTCCCTCCCATTGCCTTTCCTTCCTGGGGATCGAGATCGACACGATAGATAAGTGTTGCCGCCTGCCCAAAGACAAAGTGGTGAAGTTGCAGGGATACATAGATTCAGCTCTAGCGGCCCGTAATATTACATTGAGGCAAACGCAATCTCTCTTGGGTTCATTCAACTTCGCGTGCAGGGTCATACCAATGGGCAGGGTTTTTTGCAGGAAGCTCCAATTAGCAACGGCAGGTCTAAAAAGCCCCCATAGCAGATTAAATCTGTCCAAGGACATAAGGGGAGACTTGGCAATCTGGTCAGAATTCCTCAACACATTCAAAGGGGTGCGCATCTGGCCTTCCGCGGAAGTAGCTTCTGCCGCACTAGACCTTCATACCGATGCCTCCGGGTCATGGGGCTTCGGGGCTTACTTTCAAGAGGCTTGGTGTGCAGCCCCTTGGCCCGAGTTATGGACCACGAGTGGCCTGACCAAAAACCTCTTGGTATTGGAACTTTTCCCCATAGTGGTTGCCATCGAATTGTGGGCCACGGAGCTGAGAGGAAGGGACATAGTGTGCTGGTGCGACAACTTGGGGGTAGTGAAATGTATAAATAGACAGAGCGCATCATCACCTCAAGCCATCAATCTCCTGAGGCACATGGTTCTGAGATGCTTGGAGCACGACATCTCACTTAGGGTGCTGCACGTGCCAGGGGTTGACAATAGACTAGCAGACGCCCTTTCACGCCAGCAATGGCAACGCTTCCGAGAGCTGTCCCCACAGGCTCATTCAGAAGGTATGATTTGTCCGCTTTATGCTGGGCAGATCATCGGGTCGGCATAAGAGAGCTAGCGGAGACATCATTAGCCCCGCGCAACAGGAGAGCGTACCAGGCGGCATGGTTTCAATGGCGAAGTTTCCTGAAAGCGACCAGCCAGGGACAGATGACATCATGGCCTTTATATGGGATAAATACCTAGCAGGTGCCTCAAAGGCCTCAGTCTCCCTGCTGCTGGCAGGCATATCCTTTTCAGCCCATACCTTGGGGAGAGAGGACATAACAAAACATTTCTTGATCAGTAGAGCCCTCAAGGGATGGAGTAGGTTGCAACCTAGGAAAGAAGATGTCAGACAGCCAGTAACAGTGGGCATTTTAAAACAGCTCATACAGGCTTTAAGGCGAGGAGCAGACAGTGAATACGAGACAGTCCTATTTAGCACAGCATATACTATGGCCTTCTTCGGCGCTTTTCGAGTGAGCGAGCTGGTAACTCAGTCGCAACACAGGATAGGCAACGCTTTACTCGGCAAGGCGGTCAAAGTGGGTGCCTCGCAGGTAGCATGTAAGATTCTGCATTCCAAAACCGACCAAGGGGGCAAGGGGCATTGGTTGCTAATGAAGGTAACAGAGGACACAGACATATGCCCAGTGGTATGGTGTAATCGCTTTGCAACAATACGTCCCCCCATGGGCATGCCTTGGTTAGTGCACTTAGATGGGGCATCTTTGACCAAATATCAATTCAATGCATTGCTTAAGCAAACTTTGCAGCTGTCCGGGCTAGACCCTTCACAGTATGGCACACATTCATTCAGAATCGGGGCAGTGACTGAGGCGGCTCAGTCGGGGGCCTCCATAGACAGGATTAAAGCTCTGGGGCGTTGGAAGTCTGATGCTTATAAGCGATACATACGCCCCTAGTTCTCATGATACAGCTGACAGGTGGGCAAGGGATGGTAAGCAAGGTCTAGGTGTTTATACTGCCATGTGTTTCGGTACCCAATCCGGGCTTTGTTTTTCCTCCAAACCCCTCCACCCCCCTCTCCTACCAACTCTCTCCCATTCCCCCCCCCCCCCGTCGGTAGTGCTGGGATTAACCGCCCGCCATATTATGTGGGGGCATGAAGGATCTTTCCCAGCTTTCTCCCCGGACTAAGGCCTGATTAGTGGTGTGCCGCCGGGGTTTTTCGGGTTTTCACCTTCATTGGGGCTACCGGCAACTTACCCCCCCCTTCCCCCCCCCTTTTTTGTTGTTGTTGTTTGTTTGGTTTGTTTTTCCTCAAACACCTGTTACGTTTGTTCGGTAGTGGACAGTTATCAGTTGATCTACCTTTATGGTAGGTGGCATCTTATTAGCATAAGTCACGGCTTGATATTATTTTATTCTGCTTAACCCACAGGTACTGCGACGGGGAAGATCCGGGTATGGGTCATCGGGCATTCATACATTCACTGGGCAGCCAGGCATAGTGAGGCCAAAAATAGGATCAAGGTGGAGCACAAACAAGTTAGTATACGCAGTGGTTGGGTAGACGAGGTATGCAATAGTCAGCCTTAATTCCCCTGCTGTCCGTGGAAATTTCTAAAGATAGCGCCCCGGATATATTGATAGTGCACCTGGGGGGCAATGATGTGGGGTCAGGTAAATCCCTTGATTTGATTATAGCCATCAGGGAGAGTTTGAAAACAATTAGAGCTCAAGGGTCTTCAGTACATCTCTGCTGGTCCGAAGTCATACCCAGGTTAGCGTGGAGATCCCCCATCAGTCCTGCGATTATGAAGCAGGTTGTCAAGAAGCTGAATCAAAATGTAGGTAGAGTGGTACGGTCCCTGGGCGGGGCTAGCATTAAACACGCCCAAATAGCAGTCGACCAGGTCCAGCTATATCGGCCAGACGGCGTACACCTCTCGGACGACGGGTTAGTTTTCTTTATCAGGCAGCTATTTAGAGGGATGGAGGAGGCATGTAGGGCAATCGGTGGCGGGCTGTAGGTCCCATGGACCTCCAGCTTTGGCAGGAAGGCAAATCTGCAACCGGTCACACGGTGCTACCGCTGATTGGCCTAAGGGCACTACCCTCTTCGAAGCACCTTGGCTCTTGGTTCTTTAAACAGAACCCCTTGGCCTGCTCTGTACTGGCAGGGCACTGTGAGCCCAGAGGGGGGACAGGTGAACTGAAGCCAGATTTAGCACCGGCCAATCGTAAAGGAGATGTCCTGGTACAGGTGTTTAGTGCCTCAGGGCCATACACTGTTTGGTAAGTTTGACTCAATCGGGGTCACCTCATCATCCTTGCCTTCTCCACCACCGGTTTACAAATCTAAGCCAATTATAGTCCAATTAATAAATCGCAACGAAATTAGTTAAATTTAACAGTTGTCCGTGTCTTTATTCATTAAGGTATGTTGATGGTTTAAACGTGTCATAGGAGCATGGTAGCAGGAGTTAGGACTCTTCAATCTGCAGTTTAGGCGGAGAGAGCAAATTTGCAAGGGTGATTATTGCTGAGTGGAGGGGGGCATGGCCTTTTTCATTCAGCACAAGGACTGGAATATTTCACTAGTTCAGAAATAGCGGTCTTCAGTTCTCATATATACTTTTAATGAGGCTCATTTTGTCTCTCCTGGTTGCATTTTGGTGTAGAAGAGGTGTTTTAGGTCATACTTGCCAACTCTCCCGGAATGCCCGGGAGCCTCCCGAAACTCGGGTCGGTCTCACGGACTTTCGTGAGAGCAGGCAAGTCTCCCGCATCTCGAACTTGCCTAGCCTAAATGACGCAATTTGCGGTGAATCGGGCATTGTACATGAAAAGCAGACTGTGGTTCTGATTCTTTGTCTCAGAAAAATAATAAATTACCAGTCTTACAACAACAAAAAGCTAAAATGAATCAACATTAGTTTCATGACTGAAATAAGAAAATTTAAACTGTTCAGCTATAAGAATGTCACATGAAACAAAGAGTACCGGACTAGAAAAATATACATTTTATTGTGTTAATTCTTACAAAAACTGCTTATGTCTGAGATTGTCTTTAGTCAGGATATTAGTGTCAGATGAAAGAAACTCACATTATGCGACTTGTACTTTTGCTGCCTCAGAAAGCAATGTAAGATATGTTTGCCCTATGTAAATGTTTAATTTTGATACATGCTTCCTGGGAAATCTCAGCCTGCTCTGCTATGCAATGGCAAAATCTGCTCAATTTGTATCCACAAAATTAGGCTAGATGAGCTCCATACCACTTCATCCAATTACTGGCAAGGATGGGAGAATTTAACATTTGCATAAACTACGAGCAAAGTCTACAAATGAACATATTAAAACAGGTCCTAGCACATTGTCATCTTTCAAACGATACAGTCTTTTGTAGCAGTGATACCATTAGCACATTTCATGTGACAAATGGAAGTGAAGTTTTAAACTAATTATGTGCCTTTTTCTTAAAGTGCCCTTTCTCTCACTTAGTAATAGCAGTGCTTTTCTACTACATGGAACGAAAGGCCAATTTAACTAGAACACTTAAGACTTATGCAATGTCATAATCATTGGTAGGTCAAATAATTCAATTTTAAGAAACTTCAAATGCCTGGAAATCTGTAGAAACAAAAAAATACCATTTTGGTTTTTAATGGAATTACGTTTTACTTAAATCTGAATATTATTTTGTAAGTGCAGGATTAGTGGCTATATCATGCACACATAAAATGGGTACTACAGGATAAGGGACACATCTGCTAATGATGCTCACTGCTGCTACTATTAAAACAGCAATGTATCAGTGGGTTGGGTACGGCTCCACGATGACAATAAACACGACACCGAGAAGACCTACAATAAAAAAAACGATTTAATGAAAAAACAACAGCAATATAGGCAGACTTACCTGAAAAACGACTGTGCAGATATCCAATGGCAGCAGAAGGCTGACAGGACCTCATTCCGACTGTCCAGCTTTCCGGCAGTAGTGTCTGACGTTAGTGCGACCTGAATGAATTTAAATTTAAAGCGGCAATGTCAGGACCAAGCAGGTTAACTGCCACTTTAAATTTAAATTCATTCAGGTCGCACTGACGTCAAATCTGCACAGTCGTTTTTCAGGTAAGTCTGCCAATATTGCTGTTGTTTTTTCATTAAATCGTTTTGTTATTGCAGGTCTTCTCGGTGTCGGATTTATCATCATCGGTGAAGCGATTACCATCGGTATCAGCCAGGCGCGGGCTGGAATACTGCAGGCAGGGGGGCACACAGACGGCCGCATCTCATTACATGGGATGCGGCCGCGTCATTGATGGCGCGGCTGCATCCCGTGTCATGGGATGCGGCCGCCTGTGCGCTGACGCGGCCGCATCTGATGTCATCAGATGCGGCCGCAGAAAAAAATCCGGAGAAATTGCATCGGGGGGCGGCCGGCCGGCCTACCCCCCGGCCCTAAAAGCAGAAATTCTGAGCGGCCCGGGGTGCCGATGCCCCCCTGCCCCCCAGCCCAGCCCGCCCCTGGTATCAGCATTGTGGTAAGTAATCTAGTTAGCTGGGACCTCCAACTGATGGATTGATCCTTCCAACTAGACATCTTAATTGTTTACAATTTAGGCAGGGATGTCTGGAGTATTAACATTTAAATGAAAGGAAATAATAATTAAAAAGATAAAACTACTTATTTTAAAAATATTTAGAATAATTAAAGTGCTTGGTAATAAAAAAAAAATACTGCAACATTAAAGTAGCAGCACATTTCTCAAAATCTTAAAATGTAACATACTTAATTTAACAAATTAGCAGAAATGTATGAGAGCTGATACACAGGTAATTGCAGAAAAAGTGATGTAACCCGTAGCAACCTATTGTATTATAATTCTTCTTTCAAGGAGAGATTGGAGAATGTAAGGGAGAAATTGACTTGTTGGATGGATTACAGCACGTTTTGTGCACCGGTTTTCATAATTTCCTCCCATTGTGTATTGCACCTTAATTACCGTATACTTCAATCCTCTTTCCCAGTTCACTTGAAAGTCTTGTCTGTTTTAACTAATTTTACTCAGTCAGCCTCATTCCTCTCTTCAAGTTACTTTTCTAATCATCAGACTCATTATGATTCAGCTCCCACAGGCCTGAACTTTGATTGACTGACTGATTTTTTCAACTATGTCCATGCTTGGCAGGCATTTAATAGTAATTAAAGATTCTTCTAATCTTTTCAAAGGCTACTCAGATAATCAAAAGACAGTCACTATGATTGATAGCCACTGTCACAAAAACTGGAAGACAAAACATCGCAACACATTTTCCCAGGGAGAAAAAATCCCAGAGATAAAGAGTTTCTGTGCGGCATAAAGCATATTTTACAATATATCACATTTATTTAAAGAAATGTTTCTTATTTACGCAGTACAAAAAGAAAGAGAGAGAGAGAGAAAAAAGAGAGATTTACTGCCAAAGTTGGGTTTCTTGTGTGATCACATTTCCCCATGGTCATTCCACATCTTTTATATAGTTAGAAGTCTTTTGCAGTGTGTGACAGATCAAATAGAAATTCATAGTAATAAAACGAACTCCACGGTAGCCTTGGTTGCTGAGAGATTAAGACAGGAAGTGAATCCTGTGGGCTTTTAAATAATGAGAAGGAATGGCTAAACCAACAGCAGCATTAAAGGGGCAAGAACAGATAAAGAGTCTCTGGAGGTCATCAGCGAAAAACATATTATTTCAGTATACATTCTTTTGATGTAGTGTTTTGTAGATGAGGTCTGTAGTGCCACTGAAGCTAATAAATCACTTCTGCTGATGACAAGCAAAGCACCTGTGCTTTATCATACAGGAAGCATTGTAAATTACTGAGAGACGCAACCAGTGACTCATAGTGAGGCTCTGGCACAAAGATTCACATACACTCTGAAGCATGTTAGTGCTGTCTGTCTAATTAGATTTAATGAAAAACAGAGGCAGCCATGTGTACTTTTCTTACAGATTAAAGCATACAAAATTAATCTCACAGAGAAACAAGAGGAAAATGTTGAAATGTAGTGTTAGTTTGAAGTGCAAAATATCAGCATTCTGCATGCAGTATATAGAGGGGGACTTGCTGTTGGGCATCTATGTACAGCAGCCATAGTACACGTTAGGCAAATATAGAAGCTACATACAGTAAAACAACATCACTACAAGACATTTCCAGAATAAAATTATATTGTATTTTATATATTTACGTACAATAAAACAAATGCAGTATAAGTTGTGATACTGAGACAGTGTCGGACTGGGGCATGAAGCAGGGGTGGATCTAGAGAATTCTTATACCCAGGGCGATTTAGGGGGGGGGGGGCGATTTAGGCCCCGCCCCCTTTTTTACATCTGAGGCTGCCGGCGGCTGCATACTATGTGCAGGTCCGTTCAGCAGTGACAGGTAGGGACAGTGTGCTGCCCGGATGCTCTGATTGTGTTTAAAACACAATCAGAGCAGCCGGGCAGCACACTGTCCCTACCTGTCACTGCTGAACGGTCCTGCACATAGTGTGCAGCCGCCGGTAGCAAGGTCCTGCTAGGGGGGGCGATCGCCCCGATCGCCCCCCCCTCCCCCCCCCTGGATCCGCCACTGGCATGAAGGGCCCACCGGGGGACTGCAACACTAGCGGCCCACCAGAGGGGGTGTGGTCAGCCATCATAGAGGCGGGACCAGAAACTAGAGGGGGAGTGGTCAGTCCACGAAGGACAGCTAGCCCCTTAGTGTAGTATATAAAGAATGCAGTGTGTGTATAAAGAATACACAGTCTTGACCTGCTCCTTAGATTGAGCAGAACAGTCACCAAAAATCAGGATTGTCCCACTAGACCAGGCTTGGCTAACCTGTGGCACTCCAGGTGTTGTGAAACTACAAGCCCCAGCATGCTTTGCCAATATATAGCAGCTTATTGCTGGAAGGGTACGCTGGGACTTGTAGTTTCACAACACCTGGAGTGCCGCCAGTTAGCTAAGCCTGCCCTAGAGGCTACAAGGGGGCCGGAGGCACATTAAAGCACCCCCGCAGGGACTGCTGACACAACTTACTTTTCTCTAAATTGTTGAGCCTGCCATTAAGGAAACCTGAGAGAGTTGTGATTGTAGTGGGCAATAATGTAGGGACTGGCATTCAAAACACAATTATTCTAAAAATGATATATGTATTTGTTTTGGACCGGACAATTTATCAGCCTCATCTCAGCCCAACACGCTCCCAATCTGACGATCAGCAACTACCTCCACCCTCCCACCTGCTTATGCAAGAAGGAACATGGGCGCATTACCTGGGGGGGGCACAGAATTAGTTCCCACCCATGAAATTACCTCCTTCCTAAATTTCATCCACATGCAGGTGATGGGTTGTGTCCTGGACACTTTACAGAGAAGCACAATGGTCTCCCCAGTTCGCACCTTCATGTCTTCTGGGAATTGGAGGATATTTTATGCCGTTATCTTGTGTCTGCTGTAGTCAGTGCCATGTGTACAGAGTACAGGTCATTAATGTGTCTACCCTGGATTACTGTGTATTGTGTCATAGACAACATCAGGTGGCACACAGACAATTGAATATAGCAGGTGAGCGCAATAGGACAAAACATATATTATATATATAAATTTCTTTGTGGTCTCGGTGTGATTTGTTTTCCAAATCCACTTTCTGCAAAAAAACAACAAAATGAAATAAGATTTAGAGTGTGACTTAAGCTGGTCGTACACTCGTCGCTCGGTTCCCGGTCATACACGTATATAAGCAGAACTACATTAGTGTGGACAGAAGATGACCACATACACCGTTAGATGCGGTCATTGTCCTGCTTGACCTCCGATGGCTCCCTCTGAGGTACAGATTGGGATCAGTGATCTTTGTGTTCCCATACACGCGATTCACCTTCAGAGTAGCAGAATAAATACAGTATCAAGGGCCCAGAAAATAACCGCCACAGAGTGTCCTTTTCTTAATGGGTAAGATGCACCTCTGGGCAAATGAAGTAACAGCTAAACGTCGGTTTCCAACCGAGTTCTGAGCCCTCCGGGATAGGGGAGGTGCGGCTGTTTCGAATAAGTCTCAGTCATCCCATAGGTGTTTAGAACGCCAGATCCCACTTCCGCTAAAAATGTCTCTGTGCTGCGATCGTATTTGTAAGATGACTGGCTGTCACTGACAGCCAGTCATCAGCAGCAGCGGGGATGCCGGAGGTGACTGCGGGCACCCTGGTGAGGACAACGGGCCTCCAGGTAAGCTCCGCCCACCGCTAAAAGGGGGTGTGGCCGTAAGGTAGCCGGGCCTATCGGTGATTTTACAGGTAGCCCGCTGGGCCAGTCCGACGCTGGGTCAGACAATATCCATCTGTCTGTGCTGTAAGATAATCCAAATTCAATAGATGCTGTGCAAGCTCTTTATGTCATTTGTTTACACAACCCTCCTGTTTCTGTGCCTTACAGGGACACAGACAGTTTTGTACTTTATTGTCTGTTTCACAAGTTTCAAAAAGGGGAAGCGTCATTACTGCTCTGTGCAAGGTGTCTGAACCCTTTGTTTGTTCCCACACTGGAGATGCAGCATATATTGTAAGTACTACACCTATTGTCATTAATACTAATCCCATCACTATTGATAACATTCGGCCTGATTCATTAAGGATCTTAAATGAAGAGGATTCTTATTTCAGTCTCCTGGACAAAACCATGTTACAATGCAAGGAGTGCAAATTAGTGTTCTGTTTTGCACATAAGTTAAATACTGACTGTTTTTTCATGTAGCACAAAAATACTTGATAGCTTATTTGTACACTGAATTTTAATGTTGATATTTGTGTGTGCTACATGAAAAAACAGTCAGTATTTAACTTATGTGCAAAACAGAATACTCATTTGCACTTTCTTGGCTACTGTTTTAGCATTTGCTTTCCGACACGCCCACGCCTCTGGCCAGTGACTATAGAGATCAACATAGACAAGCACATTCTCAAATCCCGAGCCTTTGGAAAGTTGTATAAAATCTATCTGTATCCTCTGAAAGGGACACTGTGTCTGTGCTTTTCTGTGGAGTTGGAACAGACTTACCCGGGTTATTCTGTGCACAGATTAGGCATCCTGCCACTAACACCTGTGCTGCTTAGGTGAACCCTGGTGCTATTATAACCTGTTAGTGAGTGCAAACAAACGCTGACCTTTACACCACTCTCCTTGGACTTCTAGTGCTCCGTGTTTTGCCCAAGCCTTTTTCTCATTCTCTGTTGTTTGTTTCTGCATAATTTGGCGTGTGGTACTGTCAAACTTGGGGTCAGAGGTCATCATGTAAATAGACTCCCCTTGGGTTAATGGGGCTATGACGGCTTCTCGTGTGGCCTGGTTTACCAGTCTATTTCCCTCAGCTTCGGGGGTAGTGTCTCTTGTATG
Organism: Mixophyes fleayi; assembly: GCF_038048845.1. Taxonomy (NCBI): domain Eukaryota; kingdom Metazoa; phylum Chordata; class Amphibia; order Anura; family Limnodynastidae; genus Mixophyes; species Mixophyes fleayi. The sequence continues at coordinate 119,331,752 of NC_134402.1, forward strand.
TGCCTTCACCTTTATTACCGATAACTTAGAGGGTAGTTGGAATGTAGTGAATAGTGCACTGATATGTTCAGCATGTTTGACTGGTTTGCCTGCTAATCCGATAAAATCTCTACTCCTCCATATGGGACCATAGTCATGCATAATTCCAAATGCATATCTTGAATCAGTGTAAATGTTTACTCTTTGTCCTTCTACATATATGCATGCAAGTGTAAGGGCCTTTAGTTCAGCTTCTTGTGCGGACATGTGACTCGGTAAAGTCTGTTGAATTACTATTTCTGTGTATGTGGTTACAGCACATCCTGTATAAGGAATGCCATTTATGTAGTAGCATGAACTATCTACAAAAATAGTGATGTGTGCATCTGGAAATGAGGAGATTCTTGTCTCAATAGTTCTACACAATCATGTTCAGAAAAAAAAATTGTGTATATTTTTTCTTCTTTTTCAAACTGGGATTCCACTGGATCCCTTGAGGAATCCTGACTGTGGCCTATCCTCCCATCTTTTGAAACATGCAAAAATAATGTAGTAGGATTCAACATTGTGCACCGTTTAAGTGTAACATTACTGGGAGTTAGTAGTGCTTCTTCATATTTAGTAAGTCTGGCCGCTGACAGATGTTTTCTGTGAAGAACAAACTTTTGCATAGAAATTAACATTTATTCATCAGTGATTACAGTATCTGTCATTAATTCACATTTTTGTTCTTCAATCCTTTTTTTACTGCAGGCTGTCATTACTTTGTCATTACTTTAGTGCTGAAAAGGCAACTTAAACGTTACGGGATCCTGCTTCCTTATTACGAACAGGTGAAATTCTTAAGGACACTTATTTAAATCAAAATCATCTTTTATGGTCTTGTGTGTTTTACGACATTCTGAAAAGAATAGCTCAGGGAAGATTGTATGGTGGGAAAGATAAGAGTATAGGAGTCACATGGTGGGAAAATCACAATCCAAGGTTTGGATGGGGGGATCTAGGGGTATAAATATGACACTTTGAAAGTCAGTCAGTCGGAGTTAAGACAAGAAAGAAGGATACTATTATATCAACTAACAGGTAGCTATACATTTTATTTTCTTACAAGGATACAATATGCATATTAATTATTAAGTGTTTTGTCAAATAGTCTTGTGTTTTGTGTTTTGTTATGTAGTTAGATAAGGAAGTGTATATAATTAGAAAATTACCATTGTGCTTCCTATCTTGTGACTTATCATCATCATCACTATTTATTTATATAGCGCCACTGATTCCGCAGCACTGTACAGAGAACTCATTCACATCAGTCCCTGCCCCATTGGTGCTTACAGTCTAAATTACCTAACATACACACACAGACTAGGGTCAATTTTTTTTTATTTTTTATAGCAGCCAATTAACCTATTAGCCTATTAGTATGTTTTTGGAGTGTGGGAGGAAACCAGAGCACCCGGAGGAAACCCACACAAACACGGGGAGAACATACAAACTCCTCACAGATAAGGCCATGGTTGGGAATTGAACTCAAGACCCCAGCGCTGTGAGGCAGAAGTGCTAACCACTTCACCACCGTGCTGCCCGACTTGTATAACCATATTTATATATATATATATATATATATATATATATATATATATATATATATATATTTGGGAATTTGGAGAGATTATTAGCTAAGGAAATTAGACTATGGTGGGACATAGCTGGATTGGAAGAATATATTAAAAGTAAAAGGGTTCCTAGAGGTCTGAGGATTAAAAAGACCCCTTCCTTTGGTTTAGATAATCCTCTATTCATGAAAGAGTGGGACAGAACGCTTGATGAATGCTCTATTGATTTAATGAGACTGATTGTTTCTGAGAAACAAAAAAACTTATCAGTAGTCCAACTACTTGAAGGACAAAGAATCTAAGGCTGAAGGTTATAAATCTAAAGAGGACTATAAGATTAATGAAAAAGTGTCACACAAGAAACTAGATAGACTTGAATCTGAGGTCGTAGAAAGAAAAGAGAGGAAATATCAAAGAAATAAAAGAGATCATATGAATAATCAGGTCAACTGTTGGGCTAGACACTAGACTGATGAAGGATCCTCTAAAATGTTAGAGAGAACACAGGTGGATAACAATTTGCATAGATCCAAATTTAGAGATAGAAATGATTGGATAAATGTGCCATATAAACATCAGGGTCCATCTAATAAGAGACTACCACAACATTTGAATCTAAGAAATAGGTTTTCCCCGTTAAAGAGGGAGAGATTTTGGAGTAAGGAGGAGGATTTTTTTTATCCCCTACTCCAACACCCAAAGAAGACACTGTTTACAAAAAATTTCATCTAAGAGAAAATATGAAAATAGCGTCCCCTGTGAAAAGGAGATATTTAGACGAAGAGGTAAACGAGGGGGATTCAAGAGAAAGAAAGAGGAGACACTATTAGAGAACCCCCTGGATCCAAAATCTTTAGGTATATTTAATCTTTCTGACTACACTCTTACTCAAGATGAGCTTCAGTTATTAAATAAGGGCTTATCCTTTGCGCCTACAGATACATAAAATGATTTTCATCTTTTCTTAGATTTGAATAGATTTGTCAGAAGACTCACACTCAAAAGGCATTTTTTGAAAAGAAATGAGAATGTTACTGAACTTGTGAATTCTAAGGAAGCAGCATCAGGTCTTAAATTGCCATCTAAGTTCTACCCCCTTGAGTCTAAGGGCAGTAATATAGAGATGTTTTATCAGCTAGCTAAAAAGGAACTATGTCAGGTCAATGCTACAAAAAGATTTAAAAGGAATATCTCATATTCTGAGAAAAAGGCGCTAGACAACCTAATGAATAATGAGAATATTGTAATCAAGCAAGCTTATAAAGGGGGGGGTTGTCATCATAAATAGGACTGATTACATCTTAGAAGCTTTGTGATTGCTAGGTGATGAATTATCCTATAAAAAATTAGATAAAGATCCTACTGCCGAGTTTGTTGATGAGCTAAAAGTTATCTTACATGAGGCATTGAGATAAAATATACTAACTCGTGATGAGTATTTATTTCTTCTTCAGGATTCACCAGTCATTTCGATCTTCTTTTATTTGCCGAAGGTGCATAAATCATTAGAAAAGCCCCCTGGGAGACCAATAATTATGGGGATTGGATCATTAACTTCTCATGCATCACAATATGTAGATTCTTTCATTAAATAGTATGTAACTAAATTACCAGCGTTCTTGAAGGATTCAAACTCTTTATTGCAACTCCTGGATGATATTCATTGGAAATCCAACTTCAAGTGGGTTACAATAGATGTACAGGCTTTGTACACGTCTATTGACCACATGAAGGGAACAGAAACTGTCAATTATTATCTTCAAATGGATGAGAACTTAGATAATAGGCTAAAGAGGTTTATTTGTAAATTGATTCGATTTATACTATCTCGGAATTATTTTAAATTTATGGATGATTTCTTTTTACAAATTTGTGGGATGGCGATTGGGACTATATTTGCCCCCAGTTTCGCCAACCTCCTCATGAGTAGATGGGAATCTGACTGGATTTATGGTGAGAACAATCCTTTCTCTACATATAATATTTTTTATCATAGATATATAGACAATATCATTCTGATTTGGGATGGTCCTCTACAGCCTTTGGAAGAATTTTAATGCTATCTGAATATGAATGAATACAACTTGAATTTACATCAAAGATTAGTGACACCAGTATAGAATTTCTTGATCTGGTTCTTGAAAGTAAGGGTACTAAGATTCAAACTAAAACTTTTATCAAAGAAGTAGACACGAATAGCTACTTGTATTATGACAGCTGCCATCTTATAAAGTGGGAAGATAATATCCCCAGGTCACAATTCAACCTCATCAAACAAAATTGTTCTGATTAGAATGTATATAGGGAACAATCTCTTATTTTTGAAGAAAGATTTATGGAGAGATGTTATCCTTATCAAATAATTTCAGATGCTTTAGAAAAAACAAATGTTGTGGAGAGGAAAGATATGTTGGTATATAAGAACAGAAATAAGAAGGAGAGGAAGGAGATGTTCCATTTATTACCGAATTTAGTAGGGATGATATGAAGATAAAATCCATTTTGAATAAGCATTGGAAGTTAATTCGTATGGATCCGATCTTGGGCCCTGTAGTCCCGCCCAAACCTGATATTGTTTTTAAGAGAACTAGGAATCTAAATTCACTTCTATTACCCGGCCTATTAAAGGATGTGAAGGATCCTAAAGTGACATTCCTTAATCAATTGGGAAAAGGATCTTTTAGATGTAACAACTGTAACATGCGTAAATTCATCTCTCACCTGAATAAAATATTTTATGACTCATCACACCAGAGAGAGTTTAAAATTCAGGATCGAATTGATTGTCTAACAACGTCAGTCATATATTTATTAGAATACCCTTGTGGTAAGGCGTATGTAGGTAAGACGAAGAGAGCTCTTAAGCTACGCCTTCAAGAACATGTGAGAGCCATTAAAAATAAGTCAGATTTACATACAGTGTCTAGGCACTTCTTAGTATGTCAAAAAGCGGACCCCAGTGAACATGCGGTGGTGGGTGCACGGGGTGGAGATCTCGCTAAAAAACTCACTTGTAGAGAGATGTATTGGGTGTATAATTTAGACACTCTGGCACCTAAAGGTCTCAATGAAGCATTGGAAATTACATATTTTCTAGTGTAATGTTTTTTTTGTCCTGTTAAGTAATGGTGTTCTTTTCTTTCCAGGTGATTTTTATCAATAAAAGTGTTTAGTCAGTATGTTGATGTATTAGTCAGATATTGATTTGTGATGTATCTTCTTGTTAAATTGATCATAATATTTGTGATTTAGCCTACATATGTGGGCAAATCCTATATCTGGTGTACATATGTATGTATTGTCTAACTAGACTGTATGTCGAATAGCTGTTCATATTACTATATGTTTATTGGTAGTGATATGCTATTACTGTCCATTAACAGTTATGATTCCATCTAATGCATTTCATATGTATGTATATGCAATGTGAAATAGTCCAGTTTTTTACTATCGATCATATACCGGAAGTGAGATACCAGAAGTGATATATCGGGATGGATGTAACTCCACCCACGCTCCGGAGACTATGTCCCGATTGGCCTTTGGAAAAAGGGCTCGAGTATTTAAGAGTCCACAACTGCTAATCCAAATATAACTCCTTGAAAAAGTCTTTGCGGAAGACAAAACGCGTTGTAGTTTGTGCGACTGTCTGATTCTCGTTATACACTGCTTAGGTGTGGGGTGCTGCCGGCTGAAATTCACTGTCTCATCTGCGTGTGTGAGAGGACAGATAAGCTGATTTTCATTGTGTTTTATGTACGGGCATTTATTATGAAGAGCTTCAGTGTGAGGCATTGTGCCGCCATTTTTAATAAATCTGTGATTTTAGAAATCAGTGTGTCTCAATATATGACAGTATTATACTATTGTGGCTTTTTTTTGAGTTTCCAGTCACCTGGAGGTTTCTTGCTGATGCCTTGGGAGGAAAATCTGGCATATCCAGGTTTACATGCGCTCCAGTGGTTTGGTATTGACGTCATCCAGAGGGATTTCCTCAATTTATCATTCAAGCGCAAATTGTCTGAACCTCCGGTACGGGAATCATATGTGTGGAGAACATCACTTATACTGTTTTACATTGAATGCACTATGTGTGGCGCCCCTCTTCTCTTGTATTTTATATATATATATATATATATATATATATATATATATATATTTATATATCAAAACTGCATAAAAATATATTTATGTCAGATTGCAAAGGTTTAGACAAAATTCTCAATAGTCTATAAGCTAATGTGTATCATATATTTATTATCGCATAGATATATTTTTTGGACAGTAGCGATATACAGTATTTTTCCCTTTTAAAAACACATGAGCCAGTCATATGCACATATGTGATAAATGTGTTTATATAAAGTATGATTGGACTAGAAGTAATTTCGCCTTTTTAAGTTTATGAGTCAATCGATTGAAAGCCTGATATAATATATCTGCAGACATATAACATATATCTATATAGATATATATTTATACTTATATGTTAAATAGATTAAAGATAAATATTTATAAATATATAATGATTCCGCAACAGGGACCGACAGAAGGAAACAGAGACTATGGACTTTATCCCATTAAAAAACTAACTTTGCAAATATCTTCCTCCTGCAGCTCTAAGTTTAGAAATCCACTGAATCCTTATTAAGACAATAAAAAGATTTGATAACTGTGATTCTGCAACATTTACCTTTTATGGTTGAAATAAATATCTACACCCGGGGGTGGATATGTGAATTGGATGCATGACTCCATATAGCTACATGAACTGGAGAAAATTCTATGCAAATAAACATAAAGACAATGATCCTTGAATTAAAACAAATTTTATTAATAGGATATATTGATTTTGAGGTGTGCACCTTTCGCTACAATATTTTTATTTGTTTTTATGGGTTTGTTGTCAATTCCATCCTTGATTATTTTAATGGGCTAAGACTGATATTTTCATATTTTTATATGTTTAATAAACTTTATTAATTTATGTGAGTCATGGCGGTAATATGGATGGTTGTAATTTAATCCAGAAGGGACAATTTATGTGCTCTTTTTATGTGTTTTATTTTTGTATTCATGTAATGTTATTATACAATAATCCAATATTTGTAGCAGCTTTAGTCCTATCATGAGTTGTTAATTTTATTGTATCTATATTGATGAGTTGAAATTTTCCATATACCAGTAATACTTTTATTTGTTAGAGATAGAAGTGGGATATTAAGCGGTTTATTGTTAGTCAGCGCCTGAACACTATCCTTACGGATAGAAATTAATTTAGAGAATTGTATGGATGTATTCAATTTATGTGTTGTGTCTTTAATGAAGAACGTCTTGAGGCACTATTTATAGTGAATGTGTAAAGGCTGATGTATTTGTTGAATCCATTCACTTTGTTGTTGAGTGCGAATTTGAGTCCCTTGTTAAGAATCAGTATAATGGGTTGTGTAAGTTGGAGTGTGGTCAGGTTCAAAATTCCTTATGGATTTATCTCTTTGTTTTATATTTGCTTCTTGTCTTTGGATCTGGCTCTTCTTCCTTCTCTTTTTTCTCATCTGATGTAATATATGTTTTTTCCTTTTAATGATGGTGAGTGGGTTCAAAAGGGCATCTGGTGGGTGTCACGGGCACTAGGAGTCTTTACCCAGGTATCACCAGATGATGGACCTACCAGAGCAGTATAGTTGGTAATATGGTACTCTGGTAGCGGGGTGACCACGGAACAGCAGACAGCAGATGGTAAGAGAATGCTCGAGAAAAGTCTATGACTAGCAGCACTGGTAATAGGTAGATAACTGTACACGAGGAACTAGATGGACAAGGAAACGTGAGGGTAGTCAGTGGTCTGCGGATAGCAAGTTGTACCACTGCTATAGTGAGGAGGAATGTCCAGGAGTAACGAGGAGGTGGTGAGAGTCAGCGGTCTGCGTATAGCAAGTTGTACCGCTGTCTAGGTGAAGGAATGGAATCCAGGTGAAGGTATCAGGGGAGTCAGTGGTCTGCGTTAGCAAGTTGTACCACTGCTATGTGAGAGGATACTTGAAACTGGTGTCACAGGGAACAGGAGACAGTGGTCTGCATCTAGCAAGTTGTACCACTGCAATATATAAGTGAGGAGGAGCACGAGGAGATGAATGCAATGCAGAGTATACACGGGCACACAGAACTTGATTCCACGAGGATATGCACAATATAATAATAACTGAGCAGGACTGCACAAATATACAGAGTCACAATAACTATCCAGGCAAATAGGAAACACAGTCAAATGATAGCAATAGCCTCAGTGGATAGGAACTCCGGAGGAGAACAAACTCAGTCCAGCTAGATATGCAATACACAAGCACAGTCAATGAGAAGTATGCATACCGTGGTTCAGGAGAGCAGGCTGTCAGAGAGACGTGCAGGGATACCTGAGCGGCTGAAGGCCGGCAGGAGGAGAGACCACTGGAAGATGGAAACGATAACCAAGTTGGTGCAGCGCACGGTAGGTAGACCAGCAGGAACAAGGCAATACTCAGGAAGCAGTAGTATATGGAACTGGACACCGGGAGAACACGGGAGAGTTGAGGCGGTCTGATAACCAGTAGCTGAGATGAAAGCAGCGGAGCGCTAATGAGCAGAAACACTGTAGAAGCACGGAGACAGCGGATAGGAATCAGCTGGCGGCAGACACGATGAACACTGGAGAGTTGAGGTGAGCAGGACTCTGTAGAAGCACATCACAACCTTCCCTGGCAGTGAATTCCATATCTTGACTGTCCTTACTGTAAAGAACCCCTTCCTTTGCTGGTTGTGAAATTTCCTCTCCTCTAACCTTAGGGGGTGACCATGTAGCCTGGGAATAGTCCTTGGGGTGTAATGTATTTGTACATAGTAATCATATCTTATCTTAGACGCCTCTTTTCTAAATTAAACATACCTAAACTGGCTAACCTTTCCTCATATCCTAATGACTCCATACCATTTTATCAATTTTGTCGCCCTTCTCTGAATCCTTTCTAGTTCCAAATTATCTTTTTTATAGAGTGGTGCCCAGAACTGTACTACATAGTCAAGATGAGGTCTTACCAACGATTTATACAGTGGCAAACGTACACTGTCTTCCCTTGCATCTATGCCCCTTTTTATGCATGCCAATACTTTATTTGCCCTTGCAGCTGCTGCTTGACATTAAGCACTATTGTTAAGTCTACTGTCTACGAGCACTCCCAAATCCTTTTCCATTATAGATTCTCCTAAATTAATTCCATTTAATTTATAGATTGCGTTCTTGTTTTTGATCCCTAAATGCATAACCTTACATTTATCTAGGTTAAACCTCATATTCCATTTGGTCACCCAATCCTCCAGTTTATTTAAGTCCCTCTGTAGAGAAGCTACATCTTGCTCTGATTTTATTACTTTAAAGAATTTAGTGTCATCTGAAAAAGTAGAAACTTTACTCTCTAAACCATCACCAAGGTCATTAATAAATATATTAAAAAGGAGTGACTCCAGCATGGAACTTTGAGGTACACCACTTAAAACTTTTGACCTTAGAAAATGTTCCATTTATCACAACTCTCTGTTCCATATTCTCTAACCAGTTTTTGATCCAAGTACAAATATTGTTTCCTAGACCCAGTTCCCTTATTTTGTAAACCAACCTCTTGTGTGGCACTGTATCAAAGGCCTTTGCAAAATCTAAGTAGACCACATCTACTCTGTTGCCCTGGTCTAAGTTCCCACTAACTTCCTTATAGAAACTAATTAAATTAGTTTGACATGACCTATCCCTCACAAATCTATGCTTATTCCCACTAATAATCTTATTGCGCACCAAGTAATCCTGAATACTATCCCTTAATGTACCTTCCAGTAGTTTCCCCACTATTGATGTCCGTTTACAGGTCTATAATTCCCTGGTTGTGATCTCGTCCTCTTTTAAACATCTGCACCACATCTGCTATTCACCAATCCCTTGGTACTGAGACTGATTAGATTGAATCTATGAAAATTAAGAATAGTGGTCTAGCTATTTCTGAGTTTAGCTCCATAAAAACCCTTGGGTGTATGCCATCTGGACCTGGAGCTTTATTTATCTTAATATTCTTCAGTTGCCATTGGACTTCTTCCTCTTTGCCATTTTGTTGTCTCAAGATTTAATGAACTCTGCACCAATCTAATGGAAGCCATGTTTACTTAAGGCATATTTACATCCATATACACTTAAGTTAGGCACACACTACATAAAATTTCTCTCGATGCGATATCTGTAACGATTTTACTAATGACTGAAAGTCCCGAAAAGCATGCCGATTCATGTGTACACACTTACACAATTTTACACAATTTACTTTCAGATTTGTGCTCCTTATCTGTCATAACCATCTGCTGAATAGATCATGACTCTGTAAAATCTAAGTAGATCTGCCTACACTGCTGGTCGTGAGTGCATACACACTTCAGAATTTGCCCAACATCGTTTCATAATTTACAGAGATTTTTAGTCTGGTCAGAAAATGAAATGAAACAATACACTGTGCTTGGGTACAATAAAACATGATTGTGGGAGTGTACACACTAATGCAATATCAGATCTAACAGTCGTTTATCGCCTGATTGGCACAATAATCGTGTGAAAAACCTGTAGTGTGTACCCAGCTTTAGACCCAAACAGGTCATAAGCACAAGAAAAGTTTTTTAACATTTGTTTTGATAGTGAAAAATGCATTTGCTATTTAGTTTGATTTAAATAACAAAAAACCTCTATACTACAGCAATTCGAAAGGAAGTAGAAAAAAATAATAAAAAAATATGATAACAAAATAATATAAAATAGGCAAGAGCAATGAAGAAAGTATAAGCTTTAGAAGTGAATCCACAATCGACTCATCAGAAGCTGCTAGCTGCTGCTGGTGACCACCATAATCCTCATTGTGTATTTGTACCAGCCCTTATGCACCCGCAAGTAATATAGTTGCCGACTAGCCTATAGGCGTCTCTGTGCAGGTCTGCCTCAGTTGGCACTTACTCGGTCTGCGTTTGCACAGCCCTTCCCTGCCCTCATAGGCAAACCGAGGGGGTGCCTGGAAACCCCCCTCCCAGCTCGGGGTACTGTATGCTTGAGGTGGCTGGACCCTGCCCCGGGACCAGCCAATTTGGAGCTTGTGTGCAGACCATTTCTGTCTGCACTGTTCACAGCCATCTCTCCCCAACAAATATTGAAAGCAGCAAGAACAGGTAGGAGAGTGCAGGACAGTCTGTCAACTGTTCTGAAACACTCAATCAGGACTTTGTCCTGATTGTAGGGACAGTTGGGAGGTATGTCCCACTTCACATGGCTCTGCTCAAAAATGGAGAGCTGTGTGCCCCTAACAGTAGCGCATGCAGCATTGTCCGTGTATATGATGGGGAAGAGTTGGAGAGCAGACAAGCACTCCTTAAAATTATAGCCACGCCCCAAAGCATGCTGGCCACACCCACTGGCGGTGTGGCATGGAAACCCCTCTCTACAAATCCTTTGTTTGCCCCTGGCCCTGTCCGGTCTTTCAAAGCGTAAGGAGGCGGAAGTAGCAAATCTGCATATGGATTTTAGAGTACAGAATTTTTTCTGGGCATGCGCCATTCATATTTGCATATTTCACACTAAAAGCAAATGGGAGCATGCCTCAACTCAGCAAGAGCTCCATTGTGTTCCTTATATATATATATATATATATATATATATATATATATACAGAGAGAGAGAGGTTTACCAACAATTTAATCAAAACTGGTGGCACAAATTTGTCAGCTTCTATATTTCAAAAAGTACTACAGGGCTTTGTTATGCTTATTTATTTGCAGTGATAGGTTATGTAGTTGTGAATTTTAGTGTTTTGTGTTATATGCAGGTTCATATAAAATGATAATTTGTAGGTAATTTTTACAACTGGAGTTTACTAGTGGGCAAATTAAGTTAAACATTAATAACATGATTGTAACCTTCATGTAAATCCTTGTTGAAGATATATTTTATTATTCAGTTACTATTAATAATGAAAATGTTAAGTTAATGAACTATCTTTTTAATTTCCATAAAGTCTTTTTTCCAACACTTTTTTTTAACAATTACACTTATGTTCAGCCTCAAGTACTGAAGATGAATCTTTGCAAGGCATTCTCCTATTGCAGTTTGTCTCCTATCCTGTTATTGCCAGCAAATCTAAATTGGGTTAATTAAATTAAGACTCATTATGCATTGTATAAAAAATGTTGTGGCATTGTCCAGGTATATGCAACATTTAGCAAACCCAGATGTTATAAATGATTAACTCTAGAAATACTAAGTACAATGTTAGTGTAGGTTTGGAATTTCTGCAACAACATTTCTATTTACAGAGCTTTTCACCCATCTACTCCATCTATTGTGTGGTTCCATTTATTTGGTTCAATGCCAGGATCTTACAAACATATATAATATGGATATTTAAGTAATAAAGTCAATGGATTTTCAACACAAAAACACAGAACGCAGCCTGGAGAAAGACGCAATCACTAAACAATAGTTCTTCTGTATTGTAAGTTAACATCTACTTTATTGCATTACTTGGATAAGAATGGTCATTCTTTAGATTCTTTAGATGTTTCCACAATTAGCTCAAGTCTCTTGCATACTGTATTGTTATTGAATTGAAAAAGAAATAGCTATATGGTCAATTAAATACATGGCTTGAGGACACTAGATACAAAGTACACTATCTATGATGGTTTACTTGTGTGCTAATATGTACATTACTCAGAGTCCTGTTCATTGACAAGTATCAGAATTCTTGAGCTAAAGAGAATTAAATGAACTTGGAGATGAACTAATATTATAAGTAAATGTCTTAGATTTTTAAAGCTAGGTCAGAGAAACTAAAGGCATCTATTGTTCACCATACTGTAGCAAATCTCGTTACTCTGAATAATGTTTTGTCTTGGGCTCTACACTCAGTGAATCACAGCAAACTATGTAGCACAAGATAAAATACATATAATGATGTAATATGAGCAAAACCATAGTTCTGTCCAAGAACTTACATACTGTAAACACATCTGACAAATAGAAAGCTAGACTGCTTGCCAGCAGAAATATGTCAAACATATGGGTTCTTTTTACCATTTTTACTAGAAGGCCCTCAATAATCTCATTTCTCAGATGTAAATAAGTTTTCCTTTTTCTAATTGATCTGGGCAGATGAATTACCTGAGATTCCCTGCCAGGTCAAGCTCAAGGAAATCATGAAATAGATTCCTACTTACTTGCTGCAGCCTTAGTGTGAGAGAGTATCATTCCACCCATCATTCTGTATACTCCATCCCATAATGTCAGTGGTGTTTCCAGCATGTGTGCTACATTCAGAAACCCCATTGAAATAAATGTCCTATTGAAATGAATGGAAAAAAGTCTAGTAATAAATAACTAAAACATTGTGCAGCATACTCTTACCAAATCCTCAACCAGCACCAGCGATTTATAAACCAAAATCACAGCACCAACAATTTACTAGCCGAAATCACAGTGATTTTGAAAATCACAGCTTCATACGTATGGCAACTTATTAGAATGGCAAAATGTCAGGACGGCAATTTGTAGTCAATTCTATCATGGCGATTCTTGAAAATCCACTTTACTGGAGATTTACTAGCAAATTGCACTTTCATACTCGCCAATTCAAACTCATCAGAGAAAATAGCAGCTTGATACATTTTGCCCCTGGACTATTAAATTACCTTTCACAGTAAGATCACAAGTGTATGGTCCACCTGCTACAGCGTTCCAGACTGGTCAGTTGAGGGCTGGTGTTTCTATGGGGAGCTGCAATAAAGAGCATTTCCCTTCTCCCAGAGATTAATAGCCCTGCACTTTTAAGTGCTGGGGTCCTCTTGATCTCCCTGGGCTGTGTAGGTAAAAGTAATGAAAAGAATTAGACCCTGGAGTAGCCACTGAATAGAATATACAAGCATAGTGTACATTTGTTAAGAGCTTCTACCTGAGGTAATCAATGGTGGAGCTACACAGAGGGCAGAAAAGTGCTCACCTGTCCACGGGAGTGTAGAGACAGTGGATGAGGAGTCACTGATGTGGTCCAGTCCAAGCTGGCAGAGGTCCAGAGGGAGTCCAGTGGCAAAATGTATAAAGTTGCGATTTGCCTTTTTCAACAATTTTCTCTGGCAAGTTTGAACCCACCGATGTACTTCATGAAAGTTAGAGTTGATAATAAATTGCCAGTAAAGTGATGTAAGCAAATAAACACGTAACAAATTGTCGTCCCTACTTTTGGCCATTCTAGGAATACAAGTCACCATATGTATGTGATTTTGCCAACTTGCCCGAGATTGCTGTGAAAATCGCCAGAATTAAAACGCTGCTTTGGATTGGTGAGATTAGCAAAACACATCAGCTTTCCACTGTTGGCCAATGTTAACATAACAGTACAATACAAGTTTTAATTAATAGGGTAATAATGATTCCTTTTTTAGAGGGGCAAAAATTATTATTAATTATCTTACGGGAGCCAAATTAATTTATGAATAAATTAATGGATTAAATTTGAGAAGTGGTGAGACTAACCTAATGGTGAAAACATTCACCTTTTGTATGTCACTGTTGAAGAACCTTCTCCTATGATATGATTCTCAAGCCATTTCATGCATTGTTCAAAAGTATCTCCCATCCTCCCAGCCACATGGCAGCATTAGCTATTTTGCATGTGTTTATAAAACCCCACACACATCTCTGGTCAGTTTCAGATAACAGCTTTGAAACCTGAGACAAAGGAGGGTGTTGGGACACTGGGAGGGTCACTTGCTTTTTACTGTTTGACACATACATAGTGGGGAGAACCAACAGGGGTGATGACATCATCACCCCTGGACCCAAGAAGCTCCGTGTGTGTTGTGAATCACCACACGCACGCTGTTACTTGGGAGGCTGGGAGTTTCCAAGTCTGGACTATAAAAGTCCAGACCCAGGACCCCCCCCTCTCTCTCTTGCTGCTGCTGCTGCCCTGGAACAACACATTACACTACAGAAAATACACTAGGAACACTCACTAATAGGGACACACTACATTACAGGAAAGATATATATTACACTATACTATTGCACTATAGAAAAGATAGATTACATTACAGAAACTATATATACATTATACTACAGAAAACCTGCACTAAGCTACAAGAAAGGATTCTATGCTACAGGAACATTCCCTACATTGCAGATAAAGAATCGGACCGAGGATACAAGGACTTGATAAGTATCATTAGTATATATATATATCCATAGAGCTATATGTGTATTTGTAATGTGGATTTAACTATTTATATACCTATAACTGTGTATCTCTATTGTCTGATATCTGTGATAGTTAAATCAATATTATAAATACTGATTCTTATTAAGGATACATATGTGAAGGAATAACGGTGGTGAACCTAGGGTTAATGTTATATTTATATACTATGTTATGTTGAACAACGTTATGATATATGTGTGAATTGTGAATACAAGCTTTTCTGTGTTAACAGTAAAATACTTTGATTTAAATACATACATATGTTGTGAGTATTGATTATTTATAATGAATATATACTGTGAAGTACTGCTCATATACAGTGATTATTGGATTAATAGTTCTGTAAAACTTGTGTTATTTAGTGTGGTCAAAAGACTGAGTAAGGCAACACTGTGTAAGGAAAAGTGCATAAAAGTGCGAGTTTATAGCGAGCGTATCTAAGAACAGAATAAGAGGATAGCGTGCGCAGGTAAGGTGCTACCACAGGTCCTGTAACAGTCACTTTTTACATTTACTTTCCAGGCAAAATGGAGTATATACCTGTCAACATCCTATTAATACATTATTTCATTAATGAACAATATGGCTAGGTTTTTAGAAATTACAATTCTCGGCTCAGCAAACAGCCGGGATTACTGCTTAGCTGTAAACAGAGCAATGGAGTTTAAGATGGATTATATAATTGGAAGATATAGTGGAGCATATTGCAATGCAATAACTAGGGATAAGTAAAACATTAAAATCACTTGCTACCATTTTTGTTATAGTCAAATAAAGAAAGGTCGTGTACATTGATAATCTAACAGTATTATCTTTTCTATTATATTGATTTGTCTCATACATTTCTTTTAATGTCTTATTTCTTTTGCTTTGTTTCATAATTTTTTCATGGTGCGGTGCATTTTCCTGTACAATACCCTGATCATGGCTTTCCATTCTGTATCACTGGTCTGAATTGAAAAAAACTTGTACTACCAAGCACATTGTTCTGCATAATAAATTTCCAGTTCACATGAAATTTCCTACTGTAGATGTTTCAATCAGACTAACAACTAAGATGCTCTGCAAATGTTGACTGCAGACAGCAGGATTTTCCATTTTGAAAATTTACTGTTCAGTGTATCAAAAAGACACTTTAGTCACCTAAGTATTGTTGAGTGCCATATGTCGACATGGGATTTTAATGTTCTTACATTCATTAAATGTCATAATTGATACATGTTGGAATCTTTTGTGCTCAGTTATTTGAATACAAATATCTTACCAGTATTGCAAAAACATATTTTTAATAGTCTTGTTTGGAATGAAACAGCAATCTTACAAATATGGAGAAAATGTATTTATTTGCATTTACAATACTACCATGATAAGCTATTTAGGCTTCTGTAGCAATAGATTTCATCTCCTTACAATATATTACTATTCTGTGTATCCTAACTTTACCCAACTTTTCTCTTTTTTGTGACAATACTTTTTAGATTATAAAATGATCCAAACTGAACTGTGTGCTAACATCAGGACAAGGACTATTGCTCCTCTTGTATTTTTGGTTTTAATTGGCCTTACATGCTCACAGTCCTACCCCAAACACACTACAAAGCAGAATGAATTGTTGACTGCCGCCCCAACTCTATCAATATAATATAAATTTCATAAAATGTAAATGTACAAATACAGTGTGGGATGGCATAGAAATGGCAGAATGGCATGAGTAAGACCCAGCATTCTGGTCATTAACATTAAATTCTGCACAGAGGGAAAGGAAATCTGGTGTTCTCTCTGAACAGGAAGTACAGTAAACAGTGGTACACAGCAGAGGAAGAGAAGGACGCTGTTGGCTCGGTAAGGTAAGTGAGGGGAAGGTGCTATGGCACCCCAAAGTTCTAGGTATCCCATGAATAGAGATATATCATTTTCAGGTGGATCCTTCATTGTCAAAGAGTTGAAGAAGTGCCAAATATATGGGATCCTGTCCCATACCTCCCGGGACAGGGGGCTTAGTTTGCCGCAACAACAGTGTTGCCATGCCCCCAAAGGACTATACAATACTAGGATGC